>NC_091953.1:95248673-95548673 GCF_031021105.1 Erythrolamprus reginae | reverse complement strand
TAAACATTTCAATCATAATTTCAGTCATGCATGCTGCTTTCACACAACTCAGCAATGCTCAAAACCTATATTCGGTGAAATATAAAAATAACATAAATAACACAATCCAGGAATTTCTGTCAGCTTTAAGATGATCTGCTATGAATCACAGGTATAAACATTACCTAAAAAGCAGAATGAGAAGGTTGACTCAAGAGAAGGGACTGATCCAAAGCCTTCTATTTTTTTCTTGCACCAAGCAGAAAAAGTGTCATTTAAGCATTTTTATGCAGTTTGGTGATTAAGGTTGCAGTCTATGTAAAAACTAGGAGTAAATCCTAATGAACAAACATGGTGGGATGCATTCCTGGGTAAATGTACATAGATTTGCATGGTAAGGTTCTATTGAAAGTCCTCTGCTTAGTTGGGAGTCTCACCAAACTCAGCCAAATATCAGACTTAGGAGTCTGCTCTTAATTGCATCATTTTTGCTTGTCCTTTACTGTACGTAGACAAACCTAAAATCTAATAATATGAAAAATAACGTATACAGTACTTAAATCCTACACAGGGAGCCATCTGTTTAAATTTACGAGAATCAAGGTAGCAGGGCTGTCCATAAGGTATGATTTAAAAATAAGTAAAGATGGTGGCCAAAGTACTTCAATCAAAGCTCCACCTTTTTTTAAATTGTTCTTTAAAGAAGGCAAACAGAAAATATTACATCAAATTCCCATTTTCCCTGCTCTGTTGCTGGGAGAGAGAAGGGGGAGGGGGGAGAGAAATTCCTAACTCTTTGCTGCCATCTATTGGTATCACAGGTAACACATTCACTCAAGCATTCCAAGGAAGTCATAAATAGCCAGCACCCAGAAAATACTAGTTGATGGTAAATGGAAACCCATTGTGAAAGAACGGCAGGGAATCCATTTCTTTTTTTCCCCAGTCTGCCTTTACAATTGCCTAGGTTTTCAATTTGCTGAAAGCTTGTCTGGCTGCTATGTTTGCATTTTCTTTATTCCTAGAGCCCTTGCGCAGAGGGCTTTAGAGAGAAGAAAAGGATAGAAATATTCCATCTAAAATTCAACACAGAAAATTACAGGGAAGCCATCTAGTGCCTGGATTATGTTAGAGGGCTCTGAAAGAAAATGAGTTTGTTCTACTATGACTTTTATAGAAGTGAGGATTTGAGCTAGTGCAACTTAACAAGCATGCTGCTAAGTTGAGTTGAGATATATTTGTTAAAACAAGCTCTGAAAGAAGCCCCTTGCTGTAGACATCTTCCTTCTAATGTTGGTCAGAATTTTCAAAGCTCAATTTAACAATCCAGAAATACATAGAAACTGCTCACATGTTTTAAATTGTTTGGTATTAATTGCACAGTATAGATTTTCCTTCAGTAAGATAGCACATGAATAAATACCAATAGTATATAAGTACTATTGTGCAGTCTTTTATTTGCTGAGCATGCTTCATTATTCAAGGAAAAACTTTGGATGCACCATTATATGTATTATATGGTTTAGGTATGGTTTGCTTGGGTTTATTTTATTTATTAATTTTGTCCAATACACAATAATACACAATGAAGGTTATAGAGGATATAGTAGAGAAGATATAGGAGATATAGGAGAGACTATAGGACAGGGGACGGGAGGCACTCTAGTGCGCTTATGTACGCCCCTTACTGACCTCTTAGGAATCTGGAGAGGTCAACCATGGATAATCTAAGGGTAAAATGTTGGGGGTTAGGGGATTATACTACAGAGTCCGGTAATGAGTTCCACGCTTCGACAACCCGATTACTAAAGTCGTATTTTTTTACAGTCAAGTTGGGAGCGGTTAATATTAAGCTTGAATCTGTTGTGTTGGGTTGTATGATTGTTTTTTAATAAGGGTTTTTTAAACTGTTTTAATATTGGATTTGTATATGATGTTTTTACTTGTTGTGAGCCGCTCTGAGTCCTCGGAGAGGAGCGGTTTACAAATCTAATAAATTATTATTATTATTATTATTATTATTATTATTATTATTATTATTATTATTATATACTTGGAGACATATGAATAATTTTGGTAGCCTGAACATGGTCAGACCTACTTGGCTACCCTGTTAAGTGAGTATTTTGCATTTCTTGGAGTATGGAATTGCAACAGGGGAATGGACAATGCTGGAGAAATGTATGTTGCCATAATTTCTAATAAAATGTATGTTGCCATAATTTCTAATAAAGTTCCTGTTATTAGTAACAGTCCTAGAAGGTCGTAATATTTAACTGTCTCTAACAAAACTGAGAAAAGCTAAAGTGGCTTAGATTTTGTTAGCTCTTAAAGATTCATAAGAAATCTTAAGAAATTTCATATTGTTGCTAAGAAATGACATGGATGTCACCATGAGCTGAGCTTTTATATTACATTACAATTCTAAGTTGGCTTTTCGAAGAATTACTAAAAGAAATATTAATGGAAATATACCCAGAACTAAGGAAGTAAAACAAACACATGAACCAAGACCTTCAAAATATCAAGGCCACCAACTAAAGCAACTCTCCTTAATAGCTTGTTTAGACCCTTGCCGATGCTGGGTCATGAATTATCTTAAATCAGCACATGTAATTTTAAATGAAAACTAGGAAGTAACTAACACAAAATGTGACTCTTGCTGACCTCCAATTTATTTACTGTCTATTTTCACTATAAGCAGAAAAGCCAACCCATGTTATCAAAAATAAGGTGATTGACATTTGACATTAATGCTAATCAGCATTTAATATGCAACTATATAAAGCTTGTTTGTACCCTTTTTAAGTTGGCAGAACATTGTGATCTGTTCCCCCAGAGCTGTTCAAGTAAACTTCATTCAAGCAAATGGTATAGTTTTCATTTGTAAATTGGAACATACGAAATTTTCCCCTTCAAAAGGAATGACTACATTCTATGATCAGGAACTTTAAAAACTCAGAAAATTTAAAAAAAATCTCACATTTGTACCTATTTACGTTTCTATCAAAACTGAGAAAAGAATTTCTTTTTTTTATACCCAAAGTTGAAGCCACCATTAGGCCTACTAAATGAGCAAGGTAGGTGGCATTTTACACATGCATTTATGTGTCAATAGAGAGCTGCTTGTCTGACAAGCAATGTTTAAAATCAGCTAAGTTTTCACAAACTGTTATACTGCTTAATCCCTGAGATGTGATTCTAGTGTTGCTGTGAAATTGTAAAATATTTGGGATCATAACGATGTCATTCTAAAAAGTTGCTACTGGGCACAATTTCTTGCAGGATCTCATGCAAGTTTATATTTGCATATCTCATAATTAGGTTTTATTTTTTCAGGGGCAATGGTGAACTAAAACTAGGGGTTTGAGTGTTATATATTCATCCAAATTGCATGAAAGGAATTATGGGATGTGTAGCTCTCCATAACTGATGACTTCAGGATGAGGAATATGGAGAACAGTGTTATTTATGGGAATATAGATTCTGGCCATCCCTTCTTTATAATGCTCATGGGAACAGCTAATGTTGTATAGCATCTGCAGTATTTGCATCTTTTAAAAAAATATTAAGACATTTATTAGAATGCTTGGAAAACAAAATTATACTAAGACAACACAGCTGCCAGTTTTCATTCCTAGCCAGCATAGTCTCTGGTGAGGAATTTTAGAAATTGCATCTCGATAATATTGTGGAACCAAACGTCCTTTATCCTAATCCACACTGATTGTTTCTTTCTTTTCACGGGTTCAAATAAGTGTTTCCTTGCCAAATACTGGCCCTGTGTCATTCTACTCACAAAGCATGAGATTCAGCTCATCTTCATTTTATATATGTTGTCTGACAGTGCTGGTATGTTCTGAATATATGTGATGTCGAACCTTTTTTTCCTTGGGTGCCGAAAAATGTGCAATTTATTTGTTTATTTGTTTGTTTGTTTATTTATTCATTCATTGATTTGATTTGATTTGATTTGATTTGATTTGATTTGATTGGATTGGATTGGATTGGATTGGATTGGATTGGATTTGTATGCCGCCCCTCTCCGAAGACTCGGGGCGGCTAACAACAATAAAGAAGACAATGTAAACAAATCTAATATTAAAAATAATCTAAAAAGCCCCAATTTAAGAAACCAATCATACAAACAAGCATACCGTGTATAAATTCTATAAGCCTAGGGGGAAGGGAAAAATATCAATTCCCTCATGCCTGGGTTTTAAGGAGCTTGCGAAAGGCAAGGAGGGTGGGGGCAACTCTGATAGCTGGGGAGAGCTGGTTCCAAAGGGTCGGGGCCGCCACAGAGAAGGCTCTTCTCCTGGGTCCCACCAAATGACATTGTTTAGTCGACGGGACCCGGAGAAGGCCAACTCTGTGGGACCTAACCGGTTGCTGGGATTCGTGCGGCAGAAGGCGGTCCCGGAGATATTCTGGTCCGATGCCATGAATAGAATAGAATAGAATAGAATAGAATAGAATAGAATAGAATTTTTATTGGCCAAGTGTGATTGGACACACAAGGAATTTGTCTTGGTGCATATGCTCTCAACGTACATAAAATAAAATATACATTTGTCAAGAATCATGTGATACAACACTTAATGATTGTCATAGAGGTCATAGGGCTTTATATGTCATAACCAACACTTTGAATTGTGACTGGAAATTGATCGGCAACCAATGCAGACTGCGGAGTGTTGGTGTAACATGGGCATGCCTTGGGAAGCCCATGATTGCTCTCGCAGCTGCATTCTGCACGATCTGAAGTTTCCGAACTCTTTTCAAAGGTAGCTCCATGTAGAGAGCATTACAGTAGTTGAACCTCGAGGTGATGAGGGCATGAGTGACTGTGAGCAGTGAGTCCCGGTCCAGATAGGGCCGCAACTGGTGCACCAGGCGAACCTGGGCAAACGCCCCCCTCGCCACAACTGAAAGATGTTTCTTTAATGTGAGCTGTGGATCGAGGAGAACACCCAAGTTGTGGACCCTCTCTGAGGGGGGTCAATAATTCCCCCCCCCCAGGGTTATGGACGGACAGATGGAATTGCATGCGTGAGTGCCCATACCCATAATTCAGTGCCTGGAGAAAACAGCTTCCCCCCACCCCTGGAGGCCCTCTGGAGGTCAAAAACAGCCTGCTCCCTTATTTCTTGTGGACCCAGTAGGGTTGTGTTTCACGCTCCCCGGGCTCCAAAGGCTTCCTGTAGCCAGGGGAGGGTAAAAAATCCCTCCTTTATCCCATCAGTGGCTCTCTGGAACCCCAAAACACCCTCCCAGAGCCTCTGTGCATGCCAAACATCAGCTGGCTGGTAGATACATGCACATTTGAGCTGAGGTAGGACAATGGCTTGTGTGCCAGCAGATATGGCTCCGTGTGCCACTTGTGACACTGGTGCCATAGGTTTGCCATCACTGTCATGGATAGATCAAAGTTCATCAAGGAATTTATATGCAATGATGAGGAAAAAAGGACGAAACATATTATAAATCAGGACATAAACCTGTTCTTTGTTACTCATGTTCTGAATTCAGAGACTAGTATGTGAGCCATGTGGTTTGTGACAAAGTCTTGAGATATGAGTTCATGATTTTCCCCACTTTTCTTGGCTGCCACCTTGTGATTATCTGGTTTTAGAAGCCAAGGCCTGGTAGTTATGGTGTAACTTTCTTCCTTCATAGCTGTTCTAACAATGGATGTATACATAAAGGGATGGTGGTGGTGGAAATCCTAATGTAATTCTTCTAAATGGATTGAATTATATTCTAAACTCATGCTAGAAAAGCTGGAAAGAAGAAATCTCAAGACTGTTTTGTGGTTGTTGTTGTAGAGCATGCTTTTAGAAGGTGGCCTGGGGTTGCGTTTGTGTGTGTGTGTATTAAACACTCCTTATATAGCCTGGGGGTTAATTGTAGTAGGCTAGAGATAGCATTATATCCCGCTAGAGAGCCATGTTTATCGGTAGAAAGTAAGAACCAGCAATAGCTGTCTTACGTAAGAACTAAACTTTTATCTATCAAACCACACCTTTTCAAAAGTCTTTCTGTACTTTTATTATTTCTCCATTTTGATGAATGCAAACTTTTGGGGAGGTACATATTATAACACAGGCAATTCTTAACTTGAAACTGTATTCATTTTACAAGGAAACTCTTCAAGTAAATATGTGTTTACCACAGGGCAAAGGTTAATTGGAGGATTTCATGCCACCTCATTGATCATGTAATTATACCAATCAAAGGCACTGCATTGTTTTTCAAAGGAGACTATAAAATGAAGAATTGCCAATAAACATACACTGACAATACCTATGCATTTTGAGGTGTTTTTTTTTCATGACTGGACAATTATATATGGCACTATTTATGAAGAAATAGGAAGTGTATCAGCCTCTTGTAGAATTTAAAGTGATTATTACTGTTTTTCTTTCTGAGTCAGAACTAGAGATTCTCACATTTTGTGGTCCCTTGAATAATCAACGAAATTATGTGATATTTTCATTTGCCATTAATACAACTATCATCCCATAGCAATAGCAATAGCACTTAGACTTATATGCCGCTTCACAGTGCTTTACAGCCCTCACTAAGCGGTTTATAGAGTCAGCATATAATCCCAACAATATGGGTCCTCATTTTACCCACCTTGGAAGAGTTGAAGAGACGGTGGTGAGATTTGAACTAGTGAACGACAGTCAGCAGAAGCAGCTTCCAGTACTGCACTCTAACCACTGCACCACCAAGGCTCATATTTAGAACAGACTGCTCTTCTATTTGGGCAAGCTACCAGTCTCTCTAATCTGGTTCTGAAGCTCCTTGTAAATATGGGTTTTGGACCATAAATAATTTTTATTTGATTGATGCACTCTTTCCAAGCTCTCCAATCACCTTGGCCTCGGGTCATCAGGTCAATTGTTCTCCTGCAGGACAGAGAATACGAGTGACATTCATGCTACTTGGATGCTGACACATGAAGACATGGTGAGACTGCCAAGTTCAGTCTTCCAGGGAGAAGTCCAGGAACAGCTGCCGTCTGAAGAGCTGAAAATGATAGTCGGCAACTGTACCTCAATCCTGGCCAGAATCATATTGCATAATGGTCACAAGTAAAATAAGATTTGGGATGTACTATTTAGTGGGTTCTCCTTTCCTGCCCCCTTTATATATATTTTAACTATTTTTTAGCAATGGCTGGTTTTAATTTAAATAGTGTGTTGGAGGTAATGGGAAATCTTTGATCCTTTTCTTTTCCCTTAACGTCCTTTTTCTTTTTCTCTTTTATTTTCAAGGGCATTTATTATGGAAGAGGATTTAAAGCATACATGAAAATTGATATGGAGGAGATTTTGAGAAAATTGAAACATTATGATCTAATTAATTTTAATAATTTAAAATTATTTAATAAATTAATTAATAATTCAAAGTGTTGGTTATGACCTATAAAGCCCTACATGGCATCGGACAAGAATATCTCCGAGACCGCCTCCTGCCGCACGAATCCTAGTGGCCGATTAAGTCCCACAGAGTGGGCCTTCTCCGGGTCCCATCGACCAAAAATGTTGGCTGGCGGGACCCAGGGGAAGAGCCTTCTCTGTGGTGGCCCCGGCCCTCTGTAATCAACTCCCTCCAGAGATTCGAATAGCCCCCACCCTCCTCGCCTTCCATAAAATACTCAAGACCCACTTTTGTCACCAGGCGTGGGGATAATTACCATCTTTCCCCCTTTTTATTATATTTTTGGTCTTACTGCATGATAGATTAGGTTGAATGTGTGTGACTGCATAGCTAGGGGTTTTATTATGTTATTAATGTCTTTTAAATGGATCTAATTTTTTATTGTTAGATTTGTAATATATTGTATTATTGCTATGCTGTGAGCCGCCCAAGTCTTCAGAGAGGGGTGGCATACAAATCTAATAAACTATAATTATAACTAATTATAATTTGATGCGATTAAGAATAGTAACAGCCTAAAATGTATATTGGCTAACAGGTTTTTTTTTATTTTCTTATCATATAAGGAATTGGAATAATTATTTTTTTGTTCAGATGTCAAATGGTAAGGTTAATCTATGTATACTGAAATTGCAAAAATGATATATTGTAATGTAATTTAAAATTAATGGTATCTTTTTTTCTGTACACGTGATTGGAGAAGAAAAATAAAAAAAATTACCCGACAAAAAAAAAAGTAAAATAAGATTGTTAAAATAGCCACTGCTTTAAATACACAGGCTGTTGTCCTAAAGAGCATTTGGATTGAAGTGGGCAGGAGTGAATGTGACCCCATCAAATTTGTGATGTGGAGGCTATCACCACTCACAGTTTGGGACTCCTTGTCCTATAGTTGTGGTGCACATAATGAGGGTACCAGATGCAAGTCCCACCACCACCACCCCTACCAATGTTGCCGAGGTGTGGATGGAGGATGGAATACTTTCATGGGGGAAAAAAACAACAACAAAAAATACTAGGATTTACAAAATGACTCTAGAAAATGGAGACTGTTGGAAAGTGAATCTGTGGGAAATACTCTACAAAATGTTCCAGGAATTATAATTTCATGTCTCTCTCCCAGTCAGCAACTATTTCACATTCTTGAAGTCTATTTATGCTTCAAACATTAGACAACAGCCTCCTTACAGAGATATGTCTGAAATTGGATCCACACATCATGCTAAGCCTTATGTTGAGATGAGGCTTCCAAAAAATGATCATAATCCAACATTTTTTGAGGGAGGAGTTGATTAGGGAAAGGCTTTTACACAAAAGTTGTAAACTTCTCTAAAATGTGCGTGTGTGTTTCAGGGTCACATGACTTTTTTGATATGAGACGCACAGCACACAATGTGCTAAATTGATATTTAACACATCCTCCCACAAATATAATCACAGTAAGATTCTGGATTTTTTGATTTAGACAACTCAACTAAATGTGAGAGGGAAATACTAGTATACAGTGATCTCTCTGGTGTCAGTGCAACATGAGTAATACCACACTAAAGCCACAATTAGTATAATTACATTCATGAATATTTAACACAGGCTTGAACAAAGAGTTTCTTGAAGCGAGCAGCAAGACGTGGTTAATTATACTAATTAATAATCTAATTCCAAATGACACTTGCTTGAAGTATTGTCCACTTATCTATTAGTCTGAAGTGCTTGTGCTAAAAATAACAGATGCTTTTAACTTGCCATGGTTTGCTCAATTACCAGTATATAGGCCAACTTCAAATTCTGAAAACACGTCAAGGCGGGGCGGGGGAGAGGGGGAATCAAAGGCAGATTACTGTTGGCACGAGGGTGAGATTAATTTTGCCCTGTAACACTGACAATAGTGTTTCTAAATGCAATTACTGGAACTGAAGAAAGATAGGCAGATTTCCTAAGGGTGTTTTCTATATGTTGCTGAACTACATCTCCCAGTTTTTCCTGCCAAAATGGCCCCTGACTAATGGTGGGAAATTCTGGCAGTTACACTTTCCAAGTATGAAAGCCATCAGCTAAATGATGCTTTCCGCATCTGGTTTTAATACAGGTAGCTCTTGACTTACCTCATTTGAGCCCAACATTTCTGTTAGGTGAGGTATTTGTTAAGTGAATTTTGCCCCATTTTATGACCTTTTTTGACATAGTTGTTGTTGTGGTTAGCTCTGGCCCAGCTCCTGCTCCAAGGAATGTGCAGATGGATGTGGGGGAAACATCCACCTGCCGCAGGCCTGTTTTGCTCCCAATGGAATCTGCCGATGAAGCCTCCTCTGACCAAGGCAGCATGAGTGACAGGGAAGAGGGGAGTTTGGCAGAGAGCCCAGAAGGAGATCAATCATCTGTATCATCTTTGGATTCTGAACAAGAATTAATGACACATCCACGCATGCGTAGAGTCATGCATAGGAGACAACAACTAAAGGATTATTACAAGAGAAAATGAGGCCACCTGTGGTTGGGTGGGGTTCCAGTAATTAGGGCTGCTGCTATAAATAGCAGTGTGTGGGTTTGGCCATTGTGAAAGAGTATCTGATCGCAGTTCTTCAGGAATCGTGTGTTACTGTTTTCTGGACTTTGTTGATTTTTCACGCCTTTGAAACCAAAGCAGAGCAACGTGTGTGTATGTGTGTGTCTCACTTCATTGGAAGAAGAAGGGGTGTGAAGTTTCTTCACAGCTGCTAGCTAAGTACTTACTGCTTAAGGGAAATTGTACAGACTACCCGGTTGTTTTGGGATGAGTGCTCTTTGCAATACAAAAAGAGTGCTTAGTTTATTTTGAATTTTGTGATAAAGAATATTGTTTTGAATTTTCAAACGTGTGTGTGTCTGCAATTTGTACCCTTGAATTTTCAGGAGGCTCCTACCAGAGAGCCCGGCAGAACAGTTGTTAAGTGAATTACAGCAGTTGATAAGTTAAGGTGAAGGAATCTGGGCTCATTGGCTTAGCTGTCAGAAGGTCACGAAAGAGGATCACTTGATCCTAGGACCCAGCAACGGTCATAAATATGAACCAGTTGCCAAGCATCTGAATTCTGATCAGATGCTCACAGGGATGATTGTGATCATTGCAAATTTGTAAATTTGAAATAGTCATAAGTCATATTTTTCAGTGTTGTTGTAACTTTGAACGGTTGTTAAATGAACTGTCGTAAGTTGAAGACTATCTGTAACAGCTTCATTGATGAATCATCATCTGCCACTTCAAAAGAGATGTTACATTCCCTTCTCACCTATTTTTTTAAAATCTAGTGTACCTGAAAGTAGGCAATCTGTTTTGAGAAGAGCCCTATTTTGGTACCATGAAAATTAGATGCAAATTCAGGCACTCCTGAATTTATGACTTTAATTGAGCCCAGAATTACAGTTGTAAGTTGTGCTGGTCATTAAGTGGGTTACCCATGTGACTGTTCCTGATTTTACAATCTTTTTGGTGGTAGTCATTAACTGAATCATTGTCATTGTCATTAATGAAATACCATGTTCGTTAAGTGAATACATTGTTTGCAGTGGGTATAAACAGAAAAGAAACACTAGTTTCGGGGGGGGGATAAATTGCAGTCATGTGACCACAGGACACTATAAACAGCCATTTCTGAGTTCCTGGATGCTTAAAATGTGACCATGAGGGAAGCCTTCATAACTTTGAACAATCAATAAGCAACCAGTTATAAGTCAAGGTCTACCTGTGATTAGTGTTTATAAATATAGTAAATAGTTCCTTTGTATTTTAAATTTCTTTCTGTCATATTTAGAGTCTTATATGCAACACTTTCATACCTCTACTTCAGCAATTGGCTGAAATTTTATGATTCACCAAAATGAAATTCACAGCATTGTGAATCAGTTCATAATACATAGAATCTGCTGAAATGTTTCTCTGAAATTTCTGCATGTGAACTGCATAATTTGCATAGAGAAAAAAATATGCCAAATTCAATTCAATTCAATTTATTAGATTTGTATGCCGCTCCTCTCCGAAGACTCGGGGCGGCTCACAACAACGATAAAAACAATATTACAATGGCACAAATCTAATATTAAAAATAACTAAAAACCCTATCATAATTAAAACCAAACAGCACATAAATACCAAACATAAATAATAATGAGCCTGGGGGAAGATGTCTCAAATCCCCCATGCCTGGCGGTATAGGTGGGTCTTAAGTAGTTTACGAAAGGCAAGGAGGGTGGGGGCAGATCTAATCTCCGGGGGGAGTTGATTCCAGTTGGTCGGGGTCGCCACAGAGCTAAGCAGAAAGTCACATACATTGTGGAAAATTGCACCCAACAATGATTTATTTTTATCCTTGGAGAATTTGATGTAAGGATTAATATTTGCTATACTAATATGACAGATTGGGCTTTCCAACATCCACTGTATTTGAACAAACTCCAAAAGTGGCTCTCTTTCCCAACAGAATTTTGAAAGCTGTACTGCTCTACTAAGGCCCAGTTAAGTTACATGTGTTATGATGAAGTCTTGGAGGAAGTGATCGGATGCAGCTTGTGTGCTTCTGCATGAAATGGCAACTAAGAAGTTTCCATCAAATCTTATCTTGAAATTGGGGAATGGAAATCTTTGAATGGGATTTGAACATGGCTAACTTATGATGGCAAAGCTATGACATAGTTCTGTGCCTAGAGCATGAATTATGAACAAGTGTTGGACTGGATGGAAACCCAATCCTACCTCTCAATTTAGTTGTCTCAGGGCCAGTCACTTTCTCTCAGCCCTAGGAAGAAGGCAATGGCAAACCACTCCTGGAAAACCCTACCAAGAAAACTGCAGGGACTTCTCCAATCAAGTCTCCTGGAAGTGGACTTGCTTGAATGGAAGAAAAAAATATTTTATTAAAAGTTTTGATAACAGTAGTAAGATCTGATCCAAACTAAACTTAAAGAAAGTATTAAAAAGGAGAAGGGAAAAAAATTAAAAATGAGAAGAAAGAAAGACAGTTCTGGAGAAGTTCTGAACAGACTGTCTACTTACCAGTTCTTTATTCTTTGCTGTGGTTATTGCCTCCACTTTCATTGAGATGTCTTTGATTAACAATTCCACCATTGGAAGCCATGAGCTGATCATTCAAGTCTATCAGAAATATGACATCAGATTGCACATTTTTCACCTCTTGTGAATGGGTCATCCCAATACTTGGTCTTACATGGAAAATATTTCCAGGTTTTCCCCCCCAAGAATCTTTATCTTTGATCACTGGTATGTAGGGAGAAGGAAAATAACCTGGACCTCAAGCATAAATGTTGTGCAACCCTGAAAATATAATAGTTGAATAGAACAAGCTAAAGACAGGGTGGGTGAATAATAAACCATTGCTTATTATTTATCATCCCTTCTAATTTTGCCCTAAATGGTTTTTGAAAATACTATGTTGTTCTCTGGTCTTTAATTCTTTTTTGTAAGCATTCATATTTAGATGCATATTTCATTCAGAATGACTGGAAGCCATTAAATGATATTAGTGGTAATGCTAATAGCAGCAGTGTTAGCTTCATGTAACAATGGCATATTGATCAATTTTACATTAACCTCACTGATTTTTTAAAAAACTCTCTGATTAAATTCCATCCTGAACGTCTTTGATTCACTTCAATGGACAAAAAGGTACTATGCACACAGTCAGCGTTCCCTGTAAGCTGTGCGCATGCGCACACATGCGCCCCCTTTTCCACGGGCTGCCCCTGCCTCCCCACGGTGCCTCTGGCCCCCTCGCACCCCTGTCCTCTCGCCCCTGCCCCCCGCCCGCCTGATCCGCCCCTCTCCTCCTCCTCCTCCGCCTCCTGCCTTGGGGCGCGACTTCTCCCGTGGCAGCTGCGGCTGTGGCTGCGGCTTCTCCTCGGGACGAAAGCGCTCCCAGCCAGGGGGCTGTGAGAGAGGGCTTTCTCCATGTGCTTGGGGAATGCCCGCCCCGCCCCTCTCGCAGCCCCTTCGCTGGGAGCGCTTTCGGCCCGGACTTTCAGCAAGGGGGCTGCAGTAGAGGCAGGGCAGGTGTTCCTGAAGCGCTCGGAGAAAGCGCTCTCGCAGCCCCCTCACTGACAGAGAGAGAGGGAGAGAGAAAGTAAGTGAGAAAGAGAGAGAAAGGGGGGAGAGAGATAGCAAGAGAGAGAAGAGAAAGAGAGCAAGAGAGATAGAAAGAAAGAGTGAGAGAGAAAGAAAGCAATTGAAAGAGAGAAAGAAAATGAGAGAGAGAGAGAGAGAGAGAGAGCAAGAGGGGGAGAGAGATAGAAAGAGAGGGAGAGAGAAAGTGAGAAAAAGAGAGAAAGAGCAAGAGGGGGAGAGAGAAAGAGAGATAAATGACTCTTGATTTAAAGCATATGGTAAAAAGCACCCAAATAATAAGAGAAAAAAAACCCCAGCCATTTTTGTGTGTGTGAACTCTTGAACCATTTCCAATAGCTCACCTGTTATTGGAAATGGTTCAAGAGTTTACACACACATACACACACACACAAACACACACACGGGGGGAGGAGACAGGGATGGAAAAAGAGTAGAAGATAGTAATAATAGTAATAGATTTTGGTTTTGTTTTATTATTAATTTCTTTTAATAAAAAAGAAGGGAATTTTTTTCTTATTTATTTATCTATGTATCTATGTATCTATCTATCTATCTATCTATCTATCTATCTATCTATCTATCTATCTATCTATCTGTTGTGATTCAGTCTGAGGCTCCTCAGGGAACGGCTGGCATTCTGCCGGCTCCATGCTCAGAGGGGGAGAACGAGGAACAGGAGGAGGAGGAGGAGGAGGAGGACCAGGCAGACGGGGAGGAGGAATTGCAGGCCGAGGAAGAGGCAGAACAGCCTGAGACCCCCGGGGTGGAGCTCTCCCCAGCGAGTAGCCTGAGTCCTTAGATGAGAACGCACAAGCCATCATCGATCTCAGGCAGAGAAGAGCAGCACAATGAAGGGGACAATTAGCCAGGTATTACCATCCCTAATAGGCAACAGCTGGGTTTGGGTGTGGTTCTCCCCAGAAAGGCTGAAAAGGCAGGCCCGCCCTTCCTGTATTGTGGAGAATTATCTTTTGTGAGTCCTGTGCCCTTGCTGCAATCCTTGGCGTCTCTGATTTTGGCTTGTGGCCTTGAAGGCTGAAACCTTGGGGGAGGCGTGGGTCTTATTCTCTACAGTGGTGGGTGTGCCAGCAAGAAGCCTGTTGTATTGTCTGGCCGTCGTGACTCTTCTGTGAAGCCTCATAGCATCCCAGTGTGTAAGAACAGTTTTTTCTCTGTGTTTGTGTTCAAAAATATAAAGTGACTTTGCGTTTTACCAGCGTGTCTGGCTGCTTTTTTCAGTTGGTGCTGAAGTCTGGGGGCACCCAGACAGAACACTATCTATGTATCTATCTATGTATCTATCTATCTATCTATCTATCTATCTATCTATCTATCTATCTATCTATCTATCTATCTATACTTCTATGCCGCCCAGTCCCAAAGGGACTGTCGCTCAGACACTATACTTTTCCGCCCACACCCAAAAAAAATTAGAGGGAACATTGCACACAGTGAAGGGCTGCAAAAATTGTTTTACTACCACACTGTAGGTGTGGCTCATTTTGAGGATGTGGCTTGCTGGCCATGTGACCAGGTGGTAGTGACTTGACAATCATGTGACTGGGGTTAGCTTAAAGGTCATGTGGCTGGCTTAAAGGTTATAAAATATACATTACCTACTATATAAACTGTATGTGTATGTACACATACACACACATGCACAGCTCTTCTAAAATTATACATATTCCACCTCATTTACTGTAATAGGAAAAATATACCCGGAACCCAGAAGGGGGAAAAAAGAAAAAAAAAGAAAAAAATTTCTACCTGTTCTGCATAACTGTCCAAAATTTTTCTACCGGTTCTGCGTACCTGATGGTACCTGTAGGAGCCCATTACTGTGTACACATAACCTAAGAAATTAGTAATCCTTTCTTTGGAAGAATGAATAAGGTCCATGCATGAATTTAACAAGGCTCTCCTGATCTCAAAAGGGTAGTAAGTTCATCTATGCATTTAACATACAATGATGGGTAGGACTGCATTGTACATTTTCAGTCTAAATGTATTGAAAAGAACCAGAATAGAAGATTCTTTCCTACAGGGGATGACATTTATCTCTTTTTCAAGGCACTGATTCATATATTTTAATGAACATTATTGGCTCTGTATCTTTTTGTACTATTGCCAGGTTTTTTAATGTGCTAGAACCACTCTCTCTGTCACTGTGATTTTCCATAACAGAAAATCAGGAGCTTCCAAGGTATAAAATTGACTATTTCTTTCTCATTTGCACTTCCCAGAACTTGGCAGCCACATTTTTCTTCCATATTTAGATAATATGAAGTTTGCTGAGTTGAACTCCTCCTCTTTCTCCTCCTCTTCCTCCGGCTGGGTGCATATTTGTGGATATATGTCTTTTATTAGAGCATGCATTAATTGCAAATGGAGCAACCACTCCATTAGGTTTAATTTTGGAAATTCCTGTCTAGGCCACAATGTTCCTTCCTGCATCTACGGTGCCTCCAATTTGTCAAGAGATGTAAGCAAAACCCACATGGATTTCAAGGTTCCTCAATTCCCATTGATGTCGGATGGTCTTGTACTTATAGTGATTATTCTCTGGAGAGAAATCTTTTCAGGCAACAGAAAGAGACTACAAGGAGGCATGCAAATGCTTAAATTATAATGTAGATCAATGGCAAGATAAAGGCCATCTATTTCTGGAAACTTGGGAAAGATTTATTGTTGTTAACCAAGATGAATGCAAGGTGAAGTTTCTCTTTATGAGTCTCTCCACAAATGCATTAGCTCATCTGTGAATGTAAAAAACAACTCCCAAGCAGTTGGAGAACAACAATCTGGCTTCATCCTTCAACATGCATTCCAGTTTTATTGCCGAACAATATTTCTTGAACTTTTCAAGAATGTTTTGTTCCATCACCCCTGGTGATTATTAAATCATTTAATTTTCTCAGTAAAGTTGGCTGATGTTGCTTTAGACATGATTCCCCCTGTCCTTCATTGATTAAAGGAACAAGGTATTGGCATCTATTTCCACTGTAAATTATAAAAAAAACCCCAATGATTCCTTTTAGGCAGGGGGTATTATCTCTACAACACATCTGCTCATCCACACGGAGACAAATTACTGTTAACTTTCAGATTATGAGGTGTTACTCATATCAGCTCATCAGTATACTACCACATCATTTAACTCCAACCTGCTGGTTTCCAGGTGGATCGGACTGTAAATTTCATCATATTTCTTTTCAGTAGCATTGTGGTTTAAGTCCCTTTTCTCTAAGAATAGCACTGGCTGAATATTATTCCAGGATATTTATTTATTAATTAAATTTCTATGCCACCCATCCCACTACAAACAGTGACCCTGGGGGACTTACAATATAATAGTAAAGTTTAAAAGTACTAAAAAGATCAAAATGAGAAAATTGTATTAAAAAATGTAAAGTAAAAAATATTAAGTTTTGCATTAGACCATGAGTCAATTCATGCAAGAAAACTACATTTAGGACTTTTCCATGGTCACCTTCAGCTGTTAGTAATTGCATAAAAGTCCTAGTAGTTGTCAAGGATTATCATCATCATCATCATTATTATTATTGTTATTATTATTATTATTATTATTATTATTATTATTATTATTATTATTATTATTATTAAAACTGGTGAGATCATAAGCCCGAAAAAGTGGTCGAAAATGAGCAAGCAAAACTACTGTGGGACTTCCGACTTCAGACTGACCGAATTCTGAAGCATAACACACCAGACATCCTGATTGTGGAGAAAAAGAAAGCATGGATCATTGACATCGCAATCCCAGGAGACAGCAGAATTGAGGAGAAGCAGCTAGAGAAATTAGTGAAATACGAAGATCTAAAAATCGAGCTGCAATGATTCTGGCATAAGCCAGTGAAAGTGGTCCCAGTGGTACTTGACACGCTGGGCGCAGTGCCAAAGGATCTCAGTGGACATTTGAAAACCATCGGAATTGACAAAATCTTCATCTGTCAATTGCAAAAGGCCGCTTTACTGGGATCAGCAAACATAATTCACCCTACATCATGCAGTCCTAGGTGCTTGGGAAGCACTCGACTGGTGATGAAATACGAATCCAGCATAGTGATCTCGTTTGCTGTTTTGTATTGACATAATAATAATAATAATAATAATAATAATAATAATAATAATAATAATATATTAGACTTGTATGCCGCCCCTCTCCGGCTCAATCCTAGGTGATATTCCATTATATTGCCATATATGGTAAAAGAAGATTGTAAGCATGTTAAACAGTAATGAATGCTGAGTCATAAGGAGTAAACTGCAACCTTATTGGGCCAGAGCGTTATAAAATGTAAAGCACCTTCACAGTGGTGTTTTAAATGGTTGTTAGTTGGCTGGCTGAAGCAGTTTGAGTGTGAGTTGAGTATTGAATTAGAGCTGTAATGTTGATACAGAGAAACCTGGATTCTTTTAGTATCTATGTGTAAGGAAGGTTTACTGCATATAGCTAAAGTAAAATTCGATCCTTTAAAATGTAAATAGAAGACTAAGAAAGAAGATATTTTGCTTGCACTGAAGAGTAAAACTGTTTACTACTGTTTTTTTCTACTAAAGTGTCTTCATTATTTATCTGAACTGATTCCTGAATTGCCACACTATAAATACTGGCATCTGGACAAGTCCTATCCAGCTGCTGCATATCTCAGTATATCCGAACAGTAGTAGGTTTGCCTGAACAAACTCCTTTCTGGATTTCAACCCTTCCTTCACAATATCCCCACTACTTGGCAAATTCAGATGGAGATTGGTGAGAGAATGGTATCATTTGTTCCTGCCTTCCCCAAAATGATATGTAAGGAGGAAGCAATCAGCCCTTATTTACATCTGCATGATCTTACAATTAATAGCTCAGGACAATGTTATTTAGTTTTTTCTGAGTCTGCCTTCTAGAAAAGGTGGCTACTCAGGTTGCTTTAGGTTAAAAAAATTATGATGGGGAAAAGAAATCTATAACCTGTTAGTATTACACAAAAGCTTAATAATAGCTTTCTTGCTTAAAAGTTCTGTCGTTCCCAAACAATATATGGCCATTCGTCAGCATAATGAACAGCTATAGTTCAATTCATTTAGAGGTTTCAAGATGAGAAAGGCAGATCTGTAAAAAAAAAACCCTGCACCCATTTCAGAATTAATTTTGTAAGTGGATCGCTAAATACAATGCACCTAAGAATTACCCTATGGTAAGATGGACAGCCAATAAAGTTACAGATAAATAAAATATAAATTAGAAATATCTTTTCTAATCAAAAGGACAGTACATCACCATGTAAAACTTTGTTCACTCACATACCGGTGTCATTTTTCTCTAATGATGATATTTGCCATCCCCTATGAAAGAGCACTGTTTTTTCCCCAGCTGTTAGGTTAATGTCTTAGTACCTTTTTGCTGACGTTTCATTCCAGGGTCTTGGGTTCAGCATTTTCATGGAAAACTTCGTATCAGGGACAAAGTGCTGATGCCCAGAATTCTCTAATTAATGATTCCAGTCTCTCCTGAGTTGCTTCTGTGGCAGCCAACATCTTACCCAAGGCAACTAGTGAGAGAGAAAAAGGAATTGTGAAATCAGACCAAGACAATGATAGGTTATATACTGAGCATTTCATAAGTGAAGTCCGAATAGTCTGGGGACAGGATTTCTACGTCACCAATTTCAGTCCCAAAATGTTTGGAAGCAGCTAAAGGTGATGTGCAATGAACTTTGTGCCTGCTCATGTAAAATGCTGAAGATAAGGAGGGAAACTGCCTGACTGCCTGACTGCCATTAGCAGTGCTCCTTAAATCTATTCAGAAGAGAAAGAACAGGAAAAAAACCCTCACCATCCAGTACATTGATTGATGTTTCATGCCAGTGAGACAAACTGCATAGGGTAGAGTAGAGTAGAGTAGAGTAGAGTAGAGTGGAGTGGAGTGGAGTGGAGTGGAGTGGAGTGGAATGGAATGGAATGGAGTAGAGTAGAGTAGAGTAGAGTAGAGTAGAGTAGAGTAGAGTAGGGTAGGGTAGGGTAGGGTAGGGTAGTGTGGGATAGTGTAGTGTAGTGTACAGAAGAGTAGAATAGAGTAGAGTAGAGTAGAATAGAATAGAATAAAATAGAATACGGTAGGGTAGGGTAGAATGGAATGGAATAGAGTAGGATAGGGTAGGGTTGCATGGGATAGGGTAGGGTAGGGTAGTGTAGAGTAGAGTAGCGTGGGATAGTGTAGAGTAGAGTAGAGTAGAGTAGAATAGAATACGGTAGGGTAGGGTAGAATGGAATGGAATGGAATGGAATGGAATAGAGTAGGATAGGGTAGGGTTGCGTGGAATAGTGTAGTGTAGTGTAGAGTATTGTAGTGTAGAGTAGAGTACAGTAGAATGGAATGGAATGGAATGGAATGGAATAGAATAGAATAGAATAGAACAGAATAGAATTCTTTATTGGCCAAGTATGATTTGACACACAAGGAATTTGTCTCCTGTGCTGAATAGCTCTCAGTTTACATACAAACAACAAAGTGATAGGTCACAAGTCATAAATAATAGTTACAATCATTAATCATAAGATACAAACAACAAGTGATAAATTATAATGTATCAATAGGAAAAGATAGTACGAAAGATGAGAATATGAAAAAGAGGAAAAGGTGAGAAGGAGAATCATTATACGGTCTACTACATGGGTAAATTTCTTTAAGCCTAAGACAGTGCTGTAGTTGTTCAGCAGAGTGATGGCATGGGGGAAATTGTTTCTTTGTGTCTAGTTGTTTTTGGCATGCAATGCCATATCGTGGCATCCTGAGGGGAGAAATTGAATAGTTTATATCCGGAATGTGAGCAATCTGTAGATATTTGCAGAAGAGACGGAGTAACGACACGGACACCAGAGCTGGATTTAAACTTGGGTCATTTTTATTAAAATAAATTTGCATAATTTATTAATTAAATTAGCATGAATTAGCATAAATTTGCATAAATCAACATATTCAACTATGACCCGGAAACAGTGGACCTGCAGGGTCAAACAAACACTTCCGGGGCGGAAATGACGTAAAAGGTCAACATTCCTGGGCAACTAAGGGCGTAGCTCGATGCTGGTCCAGGTGAGGGACCTCTCCCTCACCTGAGACCCTGCCATGCACTCGCATGAGGGGGGTCCCGCCGGCTCACCCCTACCCTGGGACTTCAATAGCGGGACCCAAAGACAGGTTCCCCCCAAGTGCGCAGGTAGCACCCCACCATGAGCTTGGAGAGAACCTGTCAATCATCCCCAAAGATGCCCAAGGGAGAACGCGCAGTTGCTGAACCACCACCCAGATTTCCGCCCCTAACCTGCCACGGAGCGGGGGTCAGATCTCTATCTTGGCCCCCCGACTCCCCCCTCTAACTGCGCCAGCTCACGCAGAGACACTGCAGGTCCTGTAAGAAAGTGGTGTTCCTCAGTTCTGACAGAGGAAGACCAGCAGCCAGGTGAAGCCACAGCTGATCTATGGTGATGCGGGGATGGGCCACAACCACCCCGCCTAACCCTCTGGCTACCGTACCCAGGGCCTTAACTCCCCTCCTAACCCGGTGAAGGGCCCTAAGGGAAATGGCGTCCCCACCAAGCGATCCCCGTGAGGATCTCGACCACCCCCCTGCGTGGAGGGCCACACAGTGCGAAGCCAC
Organism: Erythrolamprus reginae; assembly: GCF_031021105.1. Taxonomy (NCBI): domain Eukaryota; kingdom Metazoa; phylum Chordata; class Lepidosauria; order Squamata; family Dipsadidae; genus Erythrolamprus; species Erythrolamprus reginae. The sequence continues at coordinate 95,527,460 of NC_091953.1, read as the reverse complement.
CGCAGGCTACGCGAGCCTGGCAGATCTGAAGTAGACCCCCAGGCCCACACAGGTCCTTGCCACCGAGGTGCAAGACCCACTACCTGGGTGCCGCCAGAGGATGCAGCCCTCCCAGTACCATCTGGGCGCAGCAATGGGATGCCGCCCTCCCAGCACCAACTAGGCGCAGCAATGGGATGCCGCCCTCCCAGCACACATCCAGGCACAGCAATGGGATGCCGCCCCCGGCACTAACTGGGCGCAGCAATGGAATGCCGCCCTCCCAGCACCGACTGGGCGCAGCAATGGGATGCCGCCCTCCCAGCACACATCCAGGCACAGCAGTGGGATGCCGCCCCCGGCACCAACTGGGCGCAGCAATGGGATGCCGCCCTCCCAGCACCAACTGGGCGCAGCAATGGAATGCCGCCCTCCCAGCCACATCCAGGCGCAGCAATGGGATGCCGACCCCCGGCACCGACTGGGCGCAGCAATGGGATGCCGCCCTCCCAGCACCAACTGGGCGCAGCAATGGGATGCCGCCCTCCCAGCACACCTCTGAGCGCAACGATGGGATGCCGCCCCTGGCCACCGACTGGGCGCAGCAATGAAATGCCGCCCTCCCAGCCCAACTGGGGGCAGCAATGGGATGCCGCCCCCCAACACCACCTGGGCGCAGCAATGGGATGCCGCCCTCCCAGGACCAACTGGGCGCAACAAAAGGATGTCGCCCTCCCAGCACCTCCTGGGCGCAGCAATGGGATGCCGCCCTCCCAGGACCACCTGGGCGCAGCAATGGGATGCCGCCCTCCCAGCACCACGGTAGAAACGCCCGTCCCACCGCACACCCCGTCTCCCCCGCCAGACAACCAGGACCCAGCCGCCACAACGGCAGGGTCCCCACCCCCGATGGTAACTTGTTGCTGAGTGGTCTCGGAGCGCTCATGACCCCAAGCAACACCGTCGGACGCGTCCTGGCGGGTTGAATAGAAGGGGACCAAAGGAAGAACCTGGCCTAAGATCTTACCCGGACCCTCAACAGGCCGTTCGTACCCTAAAACAGGCCGTTGACCGCCGGCGAGCGACTTCCCGAATCCTCCGTATCGAGAATGCCGTTACCGCACTAGTGGCAGCGCCTCTCGAGAACGAGCGTTCCCTGATGGCGGGATCCATACTTGGCCTGGCCAAACCCTACATACTAGCACCCACCTAACGGAAGTAATGAGATGGAAGGCACCAAATTGACCCGGCAGCCCGCGATGCGGCCCCGGCCCAACTTTCCCGCACTGTCACCATGCGGAAGTCACCATAACCAATAACCCCGTCCCCGCCTTAAACAAGGCGAAGCCGGCCAACCTAGACCTAATAGTCCTAACCGAAAGGCCACGCTGCCTAAGCTGGACACAAATATGGCCAGGTACACAACTGGGGCAGGCCAGCTATAGGGGTAACCCGTATACTGCCTGCAATCCCAAACAGTTCACCTGCCCGCTGCTAAGCCCCCCAGAGTGCCAGACACTCCCAAGAGTGCCGTAGCCCAGCAAGCCTCTACTCTCTACTGCCCAGGAGCCCCCCGGCCCCAAGGTGGACAGGAAAAGCCCCTGGCGACATACGTGCCCCAGGGCCAGGGTTCGAAACCGGGACAACTGACCATGGGACAAGGCGTCAGCAACCCCGTTATCTAACCCGGGGACATGCCTAGCTAAAAATAATGTGGTCAGGGACAAGGACCTGTGCCCCCCCCAAAATAATTGGCGGACAAGCCGCATGACCCTGTCCCTCTTGGAGGACAGGGCGTTCACAGCGTGGACAACCACTAGGCTGTCACACCAAAATGCACAGTCTTGCCCCCAAACTGCTCACCCCAAAGCTCTAGGGCCACTATCAAGGGGGAGAGCTACCAAAAGGGTCAAATCCTTAACCAAAGAAGAGGCCCTCCTTCAGGAGGCCACGCAGACCAGCACCACTGGTCACCCGACCCAACCCAAAGCCACGAGTACATGCAGTATCAGAACACAACTGCAACTCAGCTTCCAAAAGAAGCTCTTGCCTCCAAAAAGACAACTCATTAAAACGTTCTAAGAACTCCGCCACACGCAGAGGTCAGCCCTGACCCCTGCACATAAGCGGGTACGATGATGGGGCAAACGGAGCCCCCTCATCGCAGTATATAACCTCCTAGAAAAAACCCTGCCCGGCACCACGACCCGGCGGGCAAAATTAAGTATCCCAGCTAGTTCCCGGAGCTGCCGAAGAGTGACCTTCCTGCAGCCCCAGAACCGTACCAAGGTGATCCCTGATTTGTGTCAACTTGTCCAGGGGCAAACTAGAAGATTGCCTCTGAGTCCAATTCAATACCGAGGAAGGTAATCCCGGTGGCGGGGCCCTCGGTCCCCGTAGAGGCTAAAGGCACCCCCAACAGAGCGCAAAGGGCTTCGAAGACCCGCATTAGAGCAAAGCAGTGCTCTGCACGCGCAGTCCCCACCATCAAGAAACCCTCAAGGTAGTGAACGCCGAGCCCAGACCGCTGCGCCTCCTGAGCGCCCACTCCAAGAAGGTGCTCGAGCTCTCCCAAAAGAGAGCACGAGACGGAGCCACCCATGGGTAAAACCCCAACCACATAAAAACACCTATGAAATGGAAGCCCAACAGCTCGAAGCAGTCTGGGTGAATGGGGAAGAGCCGGGATGCTGACTTAATGTCGCATTTATCCATAAGGGCTCCAACCCCAAACTGCCTTACCATGGCCACGACCGCATCAAAGGATGCGAGCCGGACTAAACAAAGTTCGTCAGGAACGAAATCCTTCACTGACTCCCTTTTAAGAAAAGACAAGTGGTGAATCAACCTAAATTCAACACCCACCTTTCAGGGGACCACCCCTAATGGGGACACCCCAAGATTCGGGAAGGGCGGCTCCGGGAAGGGCCCAAGGCCCCTCCCCACGGCCACCTCTTATGCTATTCTGGACCGAACAATGCCGTCATGTCCCACAACCAATCTGAGGTTGTCGAACCCAAAGGCTTGCTCGAACCCCCCATGTAAGGGATCCTGAATCCCCTGGAGAAACCTAGCAAGAGAGCGGCCGCTCTCGAGCGAGGGTGGTCGTCCCTCAACCAACCCCCGTGTTGTTGTTGTCGGTGTTTTTGTAAATTAATTGGGCTGGGCCCAGTTTCCCCCCAGTAGGTGGGGTTTGTACCCTGGACCCCCTCCCCTCCTAACCATCCCCTTTGAGGGGCAGGGGCACATTGAAGCGGCATGGGAGCCCCGCCTTCCCGCACGCATGGCTGTACATACAAAAGGGGGAAAACAAGCCCCTCTGCAGCAAACCCATGACATGCAGCGAACGGGTCCCACACTGTGGTGGCCCCCATGTCCAATCTCCCTGGCCCCGACGGGTAAGCAGTCAAAAAGGGGGAAGGCCATATGGCCTGCGTTGGTGGGGTCAAACCCCCCGCCCCCGACACACCAGGCCCTGGCAAAAAGCTGCCCCAGGGGCCTGTGCTCCCGCACTAGGAGCCAGCGGAGGGGGGGGGCAAACCTGGCTACAGGTGCCCCCCCCCGAAAAAACCCCAAGAAACTGGGACCGAGTGGCAACAATATTTAAATAATTAATGTTAGACCATAACTGAACTGAAGTTTGGCTGATTTTACTGAAATAGTAAAGGCTTGGAACAAACTTCCAGCAGACCCGGTAGATGAATCCACAGCAACAGAATTCAAACATGCCAGGGATAAACTTATATCCATCCCAAGATAAAATACAGAAAACAGAACAAGGGCAGACTAGAGGGACCAATGGGTCTTTTCTTGCCGTTATATGTCCATGTTTCCATATAAATAGATGAAATAATTTCAACCATAATCAGTCTCATTATTATTATTATTAATATGGTCTTGTGTACACCATGGTTCTTATTTTTACACATGAAGGAACCGGGGCCACCCAGGCCCCAAGAGGGCAGCAAAAGGCCTCTGCCCAAACAGGCAGCGCAGCAGCAGGAAGCTGCCGCCAAGGGCCCAACTGCCCTCCGTTTTTATTTTATTTCTTATTTTATTTCTTATTGGTTTTCGGGGGCCACGAACCGGGGGGGGCGCGCACATGCGAGCCCTCCCCCGAGCCCCCACGTCCCCAAGGGGGCTACCCGAATGATCCCCCCGTAGGAAATAGTCGGGGGGGGACAACAGCCAACGGCTCAAGGCCCGGCCGTCCCGCCAGACTCGAAGCCCCCAAGCCACTCCACGAGCCTCCGATGAGGCTGTCAAGATGGCGGCTGTAACACGCGGCCGCCTTTTACAGATCGGAGGGGGGTGTGCTCACGCGGGACTCCATCCGAAAGGCCGTTGCTGCCCACCGATCGAAGAGGGGCAGACTGCCAGCCTCGGATGGGCTGAAGCATGCTGCCCGCAACGAGCAGCAGTCGCCTCAAGCCTCCGACGAGGCTTCCGAAATGACGGCCGCTCCACGCGGCCGCCGAAAGGCTCCAAGAGCAGACAGCCAAGTGTCTGCTCTTTTGACTGGGTCCGGGCGAACAGGCTTGGCCCAGGGCCTGCAGCCCTTAAATAGGGCCAGCAAGCCCCGCCCGGTCCCCACGTCATTCCAGGCCACGTGGGCCTGGCTTTCCCGGCCGAAATCTCGTCTCGCGAGATTTCGGCCGAAAACAAAATGGCGGCCGCCATGAAGAGTCCGGTGTCTGCCCGGCCCTTCCGCAAAAGCGCCGTGGCCGGTAAGTCGAGCCGGCGATATTTCTTAGCCCTCTTTCTGGCTTGTGCAGTATACAGATTCTCAATGGAAGGCAAGCTGATTGCAATGTTTTTTTCTGCATTCCTACTGTAACTAGAGTGGAGAAAGGGAGATCCTAGAGGAAAGGGGGAAAATATGAGACACATCTCTCAAATCTGCTCAGCTAGGTCTTCCTCTCCCTTCCCTTCCCATCCTAATGACAAAAGATGTGTTGCAGTGTCACAAATGAAAGCATCGCCCTTTTGTAACTCAGGTACCTAAGGGCTGTAATTTGCATTGTGATGCATGTTATTTTATTTGATGGTTTATTTATTCAATTTATAGAGCTGTTGACTCAGCCCACAATTGCTAAAGCACTTGTTAATTTTATTCCTCCCTCTGGGCTCTGGAAAGGGAATTGCAAAGCCATCATACTAGCCTTTCCTTTTCAGAACCTAAAAATTAGGAACTGGAACAGGGTTGAGTCAGACGTTGTTTCTAAGTATAAATAGAATCATACTATCTGAACAAACACCTAGCTTTTCAAAAGTTTTAATCCCACTGTAGCACTGAATTGAAAATAAATCAGTTCATTCTTCAGCACAACTATCTCATGAGATTGAGAAGAGTTAGGATTGCTTTCTTTTTTCCCTGTCCTATTGCTCTCCTATATCTCCTATACCTTTCTTCTATTCCTATATCTCTTCTTCTATTCTTTCATTGACATGTTCTATTCCTATATCTTCTCTTCTACTCTTTCTTAGGTATATTTTACTATGAGTACCTCCTCTATAACCTTCATCATGTATTTTACTATGTGTATGTATGTATGTATGTATGTATGTATGTATGTATGTATGTGTGTGTGTATATATATATATATATATATATATATATATATGTGTGTCACATGTTTTTTTGCTGAATTTGAAAATTAAGGGAGACTAGGATAGATCTATTTCAGCCTTATTTTGGCCTCATCAGCTAGCCATACCCACTGGGACTTGAACCTGCAACCTTTGCCTTGTAAGGCAGAGAATTATCCTCTAGGCTACAGTATCCAATCCCTTCAGCTCTGCACCAGGGAAGGGTTACATATTTTTGTGTCGAATCACCCTGGTGTATTGAAGGAACATCACAGCTCCTTATTTGCCCCTCGACCCAACCCAGGGCCATTTCCAAGGCAGTTAATTTTATTGATAGCCGACAATTCTATCTATATGTGTCACATGTTTTTTTGCTGAATTTGAAAATTAAGGGAGACTAGGATAGATCTATTTCAGCCTTATTTTGGCCTCATCAGCTAGCCATACCCACTGGGACTTGAACCTGCAACCTTTGCCTTGTAAGGCAGAGAATTATCCTCTAGGCTACAGTATCCAATCCCTTCAGCTCTGCACCAGGGAAGGGTTACATATTTTTGTGTCGAATCACCCTGGTGTATTGAAGGAACATCACAGCTCCTTATTTGCCTCTCGACCCAACCCAGGGCCATTTCCAAGGCAGTTAATTTTATTGATAGCCGACAATTCTATCTATATGTGTCACATGTTTTTTTGCTGAATTTGAAAATTAAGGGAGACTAGGATAGATCTATTTCAGCCTTATTTTGGCCTCATCAGCTAGCCATACCCACTGGGACTTGAACCTGCAACCTTTGCCTTGTAAGGCAGAGAATTATCCTCTAGGCTACAGTATCCAATCCCTTCAGCTCTGCACCAGGGAAGGGTTACATATTTTTGTGTCGAATCACCCTGGTGTATTGAAGGAACATCACAGCTCCTTATTTGCCTCTCGACCCAACCCAGGGCCATTTCCAAGGCAGTTAATTTTATTGATAGCCGACAATTCTATCTATATGTGTCACATGTTTTTTTGCTGAATTTGAAAATATGTCAAATGTCAAATGTTTTTTTAGCTGGAATTTTAAAATTAAGGGAGACTAGGATGGTCCCATTTCGGCCTTGTTCTGGCCTCATCAGCTAGCCACACCCTTCCTTACTGGGATTTGATCCTGTGGACTCTGCCTTGTAAGGCAGAGACTTAGCAGAGGTGCTATCAGATCAGATCCCTTCCAGCTGTGTACCAGGGAGGGGCTATATGTTTTTTTATGTCGGATCACCCTGGTATATTTCAAGGAACGTCACAGCTCCTTTTTTGCCTCTAGGCCCAACCCAGGGCCACTTCAAGGTAGTTAATTTTTATTTATAGCCGATAACTATATTCTGTATGTGCACACACATACACACACATACATACATACATACCCACTAAAACCCTCATTGTTTATTGGGCAAAATAAATAAATACAGTGATACCTCATCATACAAACTTTTCGAGATACAAACCCGGGATTTAAGATTTTTTTGCCTCTTCTTACAAACTATTTTCACCTTACAAACCCACCACCGCCGCTGGGATGCCCCGCCTCCGGACTCCCATTGCCAGTGAAGCACCCGTTTTTGTGCTGCTGGGATTCCCCTAAGGCTCCCCTCCATGGGAAACCCCACCTCCGGACTTCCGTTGCCAGCGAAGCGCTTGTTTTTGCGATGCTGGGATTCCCCTGCTGGGATTCCCCTGCAGCATCACAAAAACACAGAAGTCCGGAGGTGGGGTTTCCTGTGGAGGGGAACCTCAGGGGAATCCCAGCAGTGCAAAAATGGATGCTTCGGCTGGCAAAAGGGGTGAATTTGGGGCTTGCACGCATTAATCGCTTTTCCATTGATTCCTATGGGAAACATTGTTTCGTCTTACAAACTTTTCACCTTAAGATCCTCATCCCAGAACCAATTCAGTTTGTAAGACAAGGTATCACTGTATATAAAATAAATAAAATAATAATAATGTTATCAATACAGTACTGTCCCTTTTCTATTAGCCATACAGCAGCAATGGCAAACCTTTATTGATTTGTGTACCAAATGGATGTGTGCGGGTGTGCTAGCATGTGGGCACATGCTCATATCTCTTTCCTCCCTCGCCCCATGCATATGCACCCCGAGTGATGCCCCTGCACATGTGCTTAGGCCTCACTGCAGATTGAAATGTGAAAAAACAGCCAAATGGGCAAACGGAAGTTTGGAAAACTGGACTTCCTGTTTGTTTGTTGTGCTAGTTTTTGTATTCTGGACAGTTCAGGGAAGCTTCCTGAAGCCCCAGAGTGCAAAAAATAGTCCAACAGACCAACCAGCAGTTTGGAAAACACTTCCAGTGCAAAAAACAGCACAACGGGCAAACCTTAAATCTGTTTTCTGAACTTCTGGTTTGTCCACTCAGTGGTTTTTGCACTCTGGGGCTTCAGGGAAGCTTCCCTGAAGTATCCTGAGGATGAAACGTCCTTTCGCAAGGCCAAAAATCAGCTAGCCAGCACGCATATGCTGCTGGAGCGGAGATAGTGCAAGGTTTCATGTACCCTGCTGTGGCACGTGTGCCATAGGTTTGCCATCACATCCATATAGCTTTCAGAAGATAAGTAGAAAAAATTTATGAGTTTATTTCAATTAGTAAGATTGAAAATAAATGTATTCAAAGTAAAGTTATAAACTGTCCAATCTTAAAGTTACAGGCCATTTACAAAAGCATAGTAATATATCATAGTTAAATGGTAAAATTAAGAAAACATGAAAGCTTGACTGAAAAACTATGTTTTGAGCCCATTCCTAAACCATAATTAGTAGAGGCAGACAAAGGCTCCTTCTCTCAGGCTTGACTTGAGGTGTCTACAGGATCGCACTAACCAAGTTTTCTTGGAAATGAAATTTTATTAAGATACAGAAAGATTATGTATCCAGGGATAAACTGTTCCAGGGAAAGGAAACCATCACAAAGAATGTTCATTCCAAAGTTGCAGTAGATGATATTGCCTCAGGAAAAGGACAATCAATAATCCTCTTGCTAATCTCAGTGGGTCAGTAGATTCAATCGAGAGACAGAAATTGTAGTAACCAAGCAGACAGCTGAGGCAGGTACAACTTACGTTTATTAACTCTTAACACAGAACAGAACTTCACCACAATTGACAGGTTACTTATACTTCATAAACAACCAATGGGAACGAAACGCCATTCCCTCCAAAATAGCTCCCCCTGCTGTTGCCAGGGACATAACACTCCTTCCCCCTAGGGGGTGCAGGCGTAATCTTCTAGATACGCCGGTCTATGACGGATACGCTCAGAACGACGGGGTAACGACCTGTATGACGCAACAGGGGCAGATGACTGCGAGCCATTTCCGAACTCCCCATCCGGAGTAATAGGGACACCCTCTGTCTCCACAGTTGTAGGGAATTGATATAACTCTTTAGCCAATGCCGGCTCAGGAGAGCTTCTACTGCAAGGAACCACTGTCTCTTCGTAGAGTGGCACTGCCTCTGGGCCACCCAGCTCACTGCTGACAGGGCTATTAGGTAGCGCCGTATCGGTCGCCTCTGCCCCTGGGTCTAGATCCACCGGTCGGCCCCTTAATTGATCCACGTGGCGATGCCACTCCCTTCCATCCTGCAATAGTTTGGTGTAAGCACGGGGACCCCGAAACCGGGTGATCGTACCTGCAACCCAACGCGGGGACCCCATGAAATTCTGAGCGAACACTGTATCCCCAATCTGGAAAGTACGAGCGTTGGTCAGCTGTCGCCCGGGGTTACCATATAACGGATGCAGCCGGTCCAACATGATTCGCAACCTTCGTCCCATTAACAGCTCCAACGGAGCCTTAGAAGTGGTGGCGCACGGTGTCACGTGTTGTGCTAACAGTAGTTCATCCACCCTCTCCTGCAACGTACCCTGAGTAATTCTGGCCAACATATCCTTGGTGCTGCGCACCATCCGTTCTGCCAACCCATTGCTTGAAGGGTGCCAGGGTGCTATCCTCGCGTGGCGGACCCCCAACCCTGCCAGGTATGCCTCAAACCCTCCAGAAGAAAACTGCGGGCCGTTATCTGAAACTATAACGTCCGGGTATCCATGGGTCGCAAACATAGCTGATAAGGCTCTGATAATCTCGCTGGTTGTTGTGGACTGCATTATTCTTACCTCCAACCACTTAGAGTACGCATCCACAACGATGAACAACATTCTTCCAGCTACTGGCCCCGCGAGATCGATGTGCAACCGGGACCATGGCATATTGGGATTTTCCCATTCCAGAGGTGCAGCGGCAGGAGGGGATGCTCGGGTCTGTTGACATGGAAGGCAACTTGCAACCTTCCTTTCAATCGCTTTGTCTAGCCCCGGCCACCAAATATAACCCCTAGCCAACGCTTTCATTCATACCACCCCGGGGTGGCCAATGTGCACTAACCCCAAAACCTTTAACTGCAAGGACGTGGGAATCACGACCCTGGCCCCCCATAAAACACAACCCCGCAGTACAGACAGTTCTTTCCTGCGGACCCAATAAGGCAACAATTCGAGATTTACACAAGAAGGTGGCCACCCTCGCATAATCCAGGACGTTATTACAGACAGAATTGGGTCCTTGGTGGATTCCAGCCCAATTGTGGCAGCTGAGACAGTGATAGGGGACGCGTCGATGGCTAGAACTGTGGAGATGGGGGCCGGATCCAGTAGAACTATAGGCAACGGGGAACGGCTGAGTGCATCAGCATGAGAGATGCTCTTTCCCGGCCGATAGAGTAACTCATAAGAATAGTTAGCTAGAAACATAACCCAACGATTCATTCGAGGGGACAGAATCTCGGGGGTTTGACGGTTACCCGCTAGAATTCCAAGTAGGGGTTGGTGGTCAGTGACCAGTTGGAAACTGCGGCCGTACAAGTAATGGTGGAAACGTTTAACCGCTGCCACCAACGCCAAGGCTTCCTTATCCAACTGTCCATAATTCCTTTCCGGCCGACCTAGGGTCCTTGAGTAAAAAGCAATAGGGGCCTCTTTTCCTGAAGGCAACACATGGCTAAGGACAGCGCCGATGCCATAGGGGGAGGCATCGCAGGCTAAAACCAATGGCAATTTCGAGCTGTACTGCACAAGAACATCATGGGACACCAATAATTCTTTGATGGCCGTAAAAGCGCCTGCCTCTAACTTCCCCCACCGCCAAGGAACCCCTTTAGCCAGCAATCTATGCAGAGGCTCCACAATAGAAGCCTTATGGGGGAGAAACATGGCATAGAAATTTAACAGGCCTAGGAATGACTGCAATTCCGCCTTTGACCTAGGTTCGGGGGCGTCGGTGATTGCTTGCACCTTAGCTGGGGTAGGGTGGATACCTTGCCCATCTATTAGGAACCCCAGGAACTCTACACTCTGTGAGGCAAAGGTGCATTTTTCGGTTTTCACCCTTAACCCCACCTCCTGGAATTTAGTCAACACAGCCCGTACCCGCTGTAACAACTCACAACGGGAGGATGCGGCGATGATGATGTCATCGAAATAAGGTAAAGTCCCTGGAATTCCATATAATAGCCGCTCCATGAGCCCTTGGAATATTCCGGGAGCGGAGCTAATTCCAAATTGTAGTCGCGTGCAACGAAATGCCCCCCGATGAGTGATGATAGTTTGTAGGTCCTCTGTCTCAGAGTCCACAGCCAGCTGCTGATATGCCCTGGACAGGTCAATTTTTGCAAAAATCTTACCACCTTCTAAAGAATGTAACAAATGTGCCACCATAGGCACTGGATACGAGTGGTGTGCGAGTGCCCTATTAATAGTACATTTATAGTCCCCACATAATCATATTGAACCGTCGGACTTCGAGGCCATGACCAAGGGTGTTTCCCATTTGGCTTGGTCCACCAGTTCTAATATTCCTAAACTGATTAATCGATCAAGCTCAGTGTCTACTTTACTCTTAATAGCCAGTGGCACGCGGCGTGGTTTCAGACGCACCGGTGGAACCAAAGGGTCAATCGCCAACGACACTGGGGTACCTGTATACTTTCCCAAGGTGCCGTCAAAAACTGAGGGAAACTCCTGAGCTAACTGCTGGGACATGGATTCATCAGTGACAACATTAACCCCCATAATAGTAAACCCTAATGCTGAGAACCAGTCCAGGCCCAGTAAACTTGTCAATGGGCCATCAACTATTATAAGAGGTAACCGCCCACAAAAAGATTTGTAATGAACCGGAAAATAACCTTTCCCTACAGTAGGAATCAAACGACCCTGGTAGTCCTTCAGGAACAGTGGACACGGCCCCAACCGCCCCTTTGACAATCAGGGAAAAAGGCGCTTAATGGTGCTCCAGGACATCAGAGAAACTGACGATCCCGTGTCGATCTCCATGGGGCACAGAGAACCGCCCACTCGCACAAACACGGTGATCTTAGAAGCAAGCGACAACTCTCTCTGCAGCTCCGACTGTGACGAATTGGTGATTGGCGGGACGACCGACGAATTCCGGATGGTGTTGCAGAAATCCCGGCGACCAGGCAACGGATTGAAGATTGACGGGTTGAATGACGAATCCGTGATGGCGTTGCAATAGTCTCGGCGACCAGACGGCTCCCTCTGCCACCCCCTCTGCTGCGGAGGCCATGAATCCCGACCAGGAAATGACTGAACGTTGGACGAATTCCTTCGAGAACGGCATACTCGAGCAATATGCCCTTGCCTGCCACAGCGGCGGCAATAAGCCTCCCTGAACCCACAATTGGCCCGGAGGTGGTCGCCACCACAACCTCCGCAAGGACTACGCACACTTCCAGCGCCGCGGGGCTCTCCCTGTGGGGCTTGCCTGGCCCTAGGTAAACTGGCCAGCCTATGCACTTCTTCCTCTTCCTGCTTCAAACTCGACTCAATATCTGCTGGTAACGGAGGAGATACGACTGTGCTGTGCGTGGCAGCTGTGACAGGCGGCAAATCCATATCAGCCAAAGATTGAGTGGACATTTCCACGGCCCTGGCCTCCTTCAATGCTGTCGAAAATGTTAAATCTGTCATAGACAATAGACGGCGTCATAGGCGGGTGTCTCTAACTCCATATATTAAACGATCTAACAGGTAATCGTCTAAATCGTGAAATTCACAAGATTTAGCCGCGCGATGGAGGGCAGCGACAAACTGGTTAATGGTCTCCCCCTCTGCCTGGTTCCGATGATAAAATAGATAACGCCGAGCGCTACGAGAAGGCGGGGGGGCATAATGATTTTGGAGCGTGTTGAGGAACTCATCCCAGGGAACATCATGGATAGAGCGAGGGGCAAAAAGGGAGAGAGAGGTCTCTAGCATTTCAGTCCCGCAAAAACTCAAAAAATACGCACGTTTCCGATCCCCAGAAAGGTCTTTGTAGTCGTTAGAAATGAGAAAGCATTCAAAGCGAGCAAGATATGCCTCCCACGACTCTCCTTGAGGGTTGAAAGGGGGAAAAACTATCTGCGTCGACATAATTAATTACCAGTATGTGTCCATAGGAATGTAGAATCGATGGACCGGTCGGGTGTGGATTACCTCGTCGCCAATGTAGTAACCAAGCAGACAGCTGAGGCAGGTACAACTTACGTTTATTAACTCTTAACACAGAACAGAACTTCACCACAATTGACAGGTTACTTATACTTCATAAACAACCAATGGGAACGAAACGCCATTCCCTCCAAAATAGCTCCCCCTGCTGTTGCCAGGGACATAACAGAAATATGTGGTTCCAGTTTAGCCTATAGATCAGGAACCTCTTGGCCCATTCATAGAATCATGGGGCTGGAATGGACCTCTAACGTCTTCTAGTCCACTGCCTTGCTCAAGGCAGGAGCCTCATATTATCCTAGTCAATTTTTGTTCAGTCTATTTTTGAAAGCATCCAGTGATAGAGCACCTACAATCAAGGTGCAAGCTATTCTATTGATTAATTGTTCTACTGTCAGAAAATTTCTCCTTACTGGCTTAATAAATTGACTCATTTTCTATGGCACTATAAAAAGGTAAAGGTTCCCCTTGCACATATGTGCTAGTTGCTCCTGACTCTAGAGGGGCAGCTCTCATCTCCGTTTCAAAGCCAAAGAGCCAGAGATGTCTGAAGATGTGTCCAATGGTCACGTGGCCGACATGACTAAACACTGAAGGTGCATGGAACGCTGTTACCTTTCCACCAAAGGTGGTCCCTATTTTTCTACTTGCATTTTTACATGCTTTCAAACTGCTGGGTTGGTAGAAGCTGGGACAAATAACAGGAGCTCACTCCTTTACGGGGTGCTAGTCATTCGAATCACCGAACTGCTGACCTTTCTGATCGACAAATTCAGCATCTTAGCCACTGAGCCACTGCGTCCGTCTTTCTATAGGGCAGGACAAAAAAATTATTGTCTTGCCCTATAGTGCCCTAGGGAATAAACCAATCTCTTCTTCTTTGTTACAGCCCTGCAAATATTGGAAAACATTATGTCCTCCACCATCCTTCCCTTTGAAAAGCTAGTCATATTGAGCACCCTCAACTGTTCATCATCATATGATTTTTGCCTCTACACCCTTTATTACCTTTGTTGGTCTTCTCTGCACACATTTTAGGGTCACTTATCTTTGCTACCGATTCAGAGATGTACCTGTGCACCACTTCTGCACCTGCACTGAAGCTTTGGTGCATGCACAGATTGTCCATGATGATGTCCATGCAAGTAGATGGAGCTTTCCGTGGCAGTGGCTACCAGTTCGCCTGAACCGGGGTAAACCGGTAGCAACCCATCACTGGTCTCAACCATTTTTGTATCACAGTGTACAGTGGATGTCTAAATTCTACCAATAATTTGATCATTAATACAGATCCCAATGGAAAAATGGGATTAATTATATTTTGTCAGAATGGTTGCACTGTAGGATCATCAAAAGGTACTTTTTAGTAAGCATGCACCATAGAGCAGTAGGTGCTCTTTCAGGAACTTCAGACAAAATTCAAAGGAGAATTTTGAATTGTGATCAGAAAGCAATTGGGAACTAATATCGTTATTTCAGCAATAAAACTATTGCTCACCTAACATCACTAAACTCCTAGCCAAATCACCTCCTTACAAAATGCTTCACTGGTATATACCCTGTTTCCCCGAAAGTAAGATGTACCCCGAAAGTAAGGCATGTCAGAGGTTTTGCAGAATTTGCTAATATAAGGCGCCCCCCCGAAAATAAGGCGTAGTCAAGTGTACATACGGTACGATGGAAAAACATATGGTACCATTCAAAGCTGTTCATAGCGGTAACGTAATAATGTGGCATTCCCTGCTGGCCCCTTCCATCGCTTTGTACGGTCCAGTACAGCAGACACAGTCTGCTGCTGTCTCACCGCCATTACAATCTCCACTACAGTGCATAAACTGTAGTTCCTCTGGTGGCCGGAAGCAGCAATAGCGGGAGTATACTGTTGTACCATATAAGTGCCATTGTTTGTTTGTGTGGGTGCCATACTGACAGGTACCGTACCGTAATCAGTGTACCGTATGGTACACTTTCTTTGGGGGTGTCAGCTTTTCTGCCTGTGAATTTGTCTTATTTGAGAAATATAAGGTACCCCCCCAAAAAATAAGACGTAGCACAACTTTTGGAGCAAAAATTAATATAAGACAGTGTCTTATTTTCGGAGAAACACGGTAGTTTTTCTTCCTTAAAAAGGATTCTGCTCCATCCATCAAAATTCTCAAGACTACAAACAGATCCTTCAAGTAAAACACAATTCCATACATGACAGGTCTTTGTCCAAGTTGCATTCGAAAGCTACTGGATAGGAACAGGAATGTATGACACAGGAACTCATGAACTGAAGCCGATGAAGAATGAAGACAATTCAACAGGAACTGGTTGAAGAAGTTTTACTCTTCAGTGTAGCAAAAATAGAATCTCTCCTATTCTTCTATTTACAGAAAGTACTGTACTACCAATCCACCCACAATACTAACCACAACACTAACCAACCAACCAACCAGAACAACCACAATAACCACACTCACTGCAAAGTTTCATTGCTTCTTATACTGTTCTAGCCCAATGAGGTTGCAGCTTAATCACTATAACGCAGCAGTATAACTGCTTTGTATACTCACAACCATTTTACCTTAAATGGAATATTACCTAGGAAAGTATAATCCACGAGATTCTTGTCTCTTAAGTCCAGCCCACAGAATGAGTAACAATTTTATTTTCTCTAGATTTAGTACAGTATTAGACTTTATCTTAATCCAGTTTGTTTGTTTGTTTATTTGTTTATTTGTTTATTTGTTTATTTGTTTATTTGTTTATTTGTTTATTTATTTATTTCCAATACATAATACACATTGAAGATAATAGATATGTAATAATATAAATAAAGAAAAGAATAGAAGAAAAGATATAAAAGTATAGGTGAACATATTTGAAAGGAAAAGATAAATGAGATAAGGAGAGACAATTGGACAGGGGACAGAAGGCACACTGGTGCACTTATGCACGCCCCTTATTCATGCATTCTTTGTAGCCAAGAGGTACTTATCAGCTCTTGTGATGTTCAAGCCTGGGACTGCCAAAAAAAACAAATAAACTATTTGAAGATTAAAGAAAAGGAAGCTGAAGATCGTCAGCACCTTTATGGCAACTCATTTCAAACCTGCTGAAAAGTGAACATGGAATCAGGATTTTTTCATATGTAGTGGCCCTGCCCCCCAAGTCAGAAAACTATGGAACATATTCATAATTGGCTAACAGAAATTACAAAGGAAGATATTGATTTTACTCCAGAAGGAATGCTATTATGAATTTGGAAAAAGAAATATAGTAAACAGACACTTCATCTAATGACGCACATCATAACAGCAGTCAGAATATTAATAGCTCAAATGTGGGAAAAAGAAACAATCCCAACAGAGAGCAATATCATTAAAAAAAAACAACAGATAGAATGGATGAAATGGAAATCTGGAACAGATAGTATGAATGGATCAAAAACAAGTAGAAACGATAAAATATAAAGTGTGAGTGTTTACAAAAATAATGAACACACAGTACTAGTATGATAGTAAAATAAGACAAAGGTAGCAATTATAAAAATGGTGAATTCTTTACGGAAATATGATAATTAAATTATCTATTTTTTCTATCTCTTTGATATATATAACAAACAAATAAATGCATACTAAAGTGAAGATACAGTATATGATATTGAAAACACTGTAAAAAGATGCACAATTATAAAATGTAATGGACACAGGTGATGATTTGTGACATCCGGTATGCCTGACCTCCTGAACAAAAATCCAGATATAAATCTGACAAATAAATAAATTTGCAGATCTTTTATCAGGATCATCATAACTATTTACCCCCGGAAGCCGAGTAATGACGCTGAGACATGTTGTGGATTAAATATGGGTCATTTATCGAATTAACATAAATTTAAATAAATTTGAATACATCAATTTAAATATTTAAATTCAGAACAAACTAAGGACCTGCAGAGGCCAAAAACTAACGGGGCGGAAATTCCTACCAGAAAAATTCCTTGGCAACTTTGGGCAAAACTCCTTGCTGAACCAGGTGAAGGTACCACCTTCACCTGGATCCAAGCCACGCCCCTTCATCGTGTGGGAGGAGTTCACCCTCCAATCCCTGTGGGAAATTGGATCCGGTGATTCCCATGGACATCCTCTCTCCAATCCCCGACGTTGTTCCAACCTCTAGTTCCTGGAGAGAGGCGGTCCATCACCCTTTGAAGGATGCCCAAAAGGAGCATGCGCAGTCACTTCTAATTACCCATTTCCGCCCCTAACCTGCCACGGAGGGGAGTCAGATCTCAGTCTTGGCCCCCCGACCCCCACCCAGCCTCCTAAACTAATTCCTGGAGGCACCTCTGCAGGTCCGACAGGAAAATGGCGTTCCCCTCCTCTGATAGGTGAACGCCATTGGCCCGGTAGAGCCAGGGATTTCCAAATTTAATCAGGGGATGTTTCACTATACACCCCCCAACTTCCTAACAACCTTCCCAATGGCCTGGTTGATCCCCAACCTGGCCGCTTACACTTTAGGAGTACAAGGTTCCCAGCCAATCTGGGGAAAGTCCCAGACCACACGTTATGTGTGTCTGGGTATACAGCAGTGATGGCCTTCCGGTCATCACGGGCTTGGATGCTCGCCACCAAGCCACTCAGAAAACCGAGGTCGTTGCCCCCCGAGGTGGATACCAACAACTCGGGGGCTCTCTCGGACCAGCACCGGCCAGAAAACAGGGGGGAGGAGCCCACCGAGTGCAGGCCCCTGCAACCCCTCCAGACGACCTCCATCTTCCAGCCCAGGAACAGCTGCGATCCAATAGAAGCCTCGCAGCAAACCATCCAGCCCAAAACACAAAACAGTGGCCACCCTTTACCTTAAATACAATAAAGAAAGCAGAGGCCAAAGCCTCCGTTCCAGGAAGCTCACCGGGACCAGGCGAGGCCTAATTAGGCCACGCCACGTGGCAAAATTCCCCACCCCTTATCCAGGAGAGTAGGCAATCCTACTCTCCCCCAGCTAAAAATTGGGTGGGGGACGTGAGGGGGGTTGCGCGGGGGGGTCAGCTCCCACCCCTCCCAAGGGACGAAAAACCCACCCCTGAAAATCCCCCTGTATTACTAAAAAAGCAGAGACCCAAGCCTCTGCAGTATAAGGTGCCAAAAGAAAAAGAAATGAATCCGAGGCCGGCTGCCTCGAATTCCCAAACCTGAGCGAGACCCGATAGGCCTCACCACGTGGCAATCGAAATGGAGCGAACAACCCACGGCTGGTTGTTCGCCTGCAAAGGGAGCCAGAACAAGGGGGAGGTCCTGTCCTGTTCGCCCTTAAATAGGGTGACCCAAGACCTCTCCCAGGACCCAGCAGGCAGCGCGCCACCTTGGCGTGCTGCCAAAAGCCGAACTTCCGGGTTCCAGAGGAACCCGGAAGTCCTGCGCTCAAAGGAGCTGCCGGCAGCGTCTCCCCTGGCTCCGAGGTAATTTCGGCCAGCGGTTTTAAGCCGCTGGCCGGGCATTTCCATCTGAAATGCAGATCTAACCTTTGCAATGGAAAGATATATAAATAATTTGTTTCCTTACAGACTATGATGTTAAACCAACATCCTGCCATATTGCCTAAATTTGATATATTGGAAATGGCCAATAGTTTACTTGCACCAATATTTCTGTATGAAGAATGTTATTTCCTTAAAAGCTAGCCTCCATTCTATATTTCCCCTTTTCCCCAAAATACTGTCTCTGCCTAACACAAACATCCATGCATTTCTCTGTCTGAACAATTGGTAGCATTATACAATATTGTCCATTTCTATATTAATGTCCAGAAATATATGTAACTTTTAAAAATACGTTTATCTTTCAGGTTTAAATGTGCCAAGCCCCATGTACCAGTCTCACAAAGCTTTGATAAGCTAGGATTTCAAAAATTGGAAACAAATATAATGTATATTCCCCAAATTCTCCTAGAACAGGATATAAAAATGCCAGTATCTTTTTGTAATTTCCACCTGCTGGTTTGCATCTGGTAGGATATTGAAAATGTTGCTTGTGAAAACAAGTATGAGCATTTTAGTAATAATGTTCACACATATTTTTTTTTTTTTACTACAAATAAGAAAAAAAAGTGTGTAGTGTAGGATTTGTTTTGGTCTTGTTTTATTTGAATGGAATTTCTTCCATATTTTGAAACAGAATCAGTTTTTATGGTTTGGGTAAATACATAATTGGCCCATGTGGTACTTTGCATTCAAAGGTAAAAAGTGTTGTGTATATTTTATATCAAAATATATTTTATTCTTTATATTGTTTCCATCTTACTTTAAAATATTAACAGAATCCACACTGGACTGGAAATTAGTGTCCCCACTACAGTAAATAATTGATAGCGAAGCTAAAACTAAATTAATCAAGTAAAAATAGCAAACACGGGAAAATATTTTATTCAAACTTCCTCTAAATCCCAAAGGAAAAGGTCTGTAAATAGAAAGTTAATTAAATTAATTGTCCCAGCGGCACTGCATGTTCACAAGAACAACCACTACAGACATACCTACATACACACATACACTTCAAGTATCATGATAGAATCAGCATGTAGACACTTCCACAAGCTCCCCTATTTAATCAGAGTACTGTGCCCCATTTCTCTCCAGATGCTCCTAAAAGCAAATTCCTTGCTTTAGGAAAAAGTCTTCCTTCTTTCCTCACAGCTGTCTGGACCTCTTTTTTATTTGTTCCTGTGCAAACCGGCTCAAGTTGGAACCCCAAATTGTTCTTCTGACAGTGTTATCTCGAAAGCAGTGGATCCTGATGTTGTATATCCAGATCATTAGAGGATTAGGTCCAATATGCTAGGTAGAGTCCACTATTTCATTGTAGTAATGTTGGAACAGTAGCCAACATAAAAATCTCAAGATGGAAGGATTCGTATTATATACAGTGGTACCTTTACTTACGAACTTAATTCATTCCATGACCAGGTTCTTAACCTGTAGAAAAGTTTGAAAGAAGAAGCAATTTTTCCCATAGGAATCAATGCAAAAGCAAGTAATGTGTGCAATTGGGGAAACCACAGGGAGGGTGGAAGCCCAGTTTCCTCCAAGGAGATTCCTAGAAAGGCCCCATGGAAGCTTCTCCCCACCTTTTCTGGCCCTGTTTCCTCCCAGGAGATTCCTAGAGAAGCCCCATGGAGGCTTCTCCCCACCTTTTCCGGCCCTGTTTCCTCCCAGGAGATTCCTAGAGAGGCCCCATGAAGGCTTCTCCTTGCCTTTTCCAGTTACAGTTTCAGAGGCTCAGGTTTCTAAGTGGAAAATGGTTCTTGAGAAGAAGCAAAAACATCTTAAACACCCAGTTCTTATCTAGAAAAGTTCATAAGTAGAGGTGTTCTTAGATACCTTTGCCAGATACTTGAACTTTAAATCTCAGTATTTCCTGGGAGTGGATGGACATATCTGGGCACACCCAAATAAGGGAAGAATGCCAAATGCCAAGCTAAACTTTCTATTTGGTATCCTCAAGAAACATTGTGTATTATCTCAACTAAAGTTGGAGTGGAATTAGTTTCCTCTTTTCCCTGTGCATTCAATACCTTTCTTTAGTGCTGTTGCTGAAAGTTAATTTTGTTCCTATTGTTATTGCTGTTTGCCCTGAGCCTTTTAGATGGGCATATAAATCAAGCTAAGTAGATAAGACTTCCTCTTTTCTTACAAAAGAAAGACCCGGGAACTGTGCTACAACTGAAAAGTGCAGTCAGTGCAATCTATTTATTGCTTTCAACATACAACAATGCACACGGAACTAAATGATTCTCATTGCCTGTTGATGAATATGCTAACAATGTTCTCTCTTCCTTAGTCTTGGATCAGAATGTGGGCAGTGGAGCAGCAATGAAACACAAGGTGCACAGGCGAAATCTTGACGGCTTTTAAAAATTCAGAATGAAATTGAGCTGAAACTATTGGCTCACTATTTCTTAATAAATATTCATGCTTCAGTAGCAGGCTATTACAATTTTCCCATAAATGCATCATGCCTACGACTTAGCTTTAGTGTGTCTTTTTTTTCCAGAAATGCTCAACGTCCATTTTAGCCATAAGGCACATAAATATTTAACATGCATTTATTTAATAACAACAGGGAAGAGAGAGACAGAAAGAATGCAACATCAATAAGGCGATGGGGAGAGTGGGAGAGGGGGAGGAAGAAAGCATGAAGTTAACCAGACCAGTAAATAAAAGTGTGGAACATAACATGTTCTATAAATTGGTTTGCAATGAGCAGCTATTGCAGTATTCTATTATAAATATTCTCTTCACTTGCAGCTAGGCCAATTCTGTACCATGTGGCAACTCCAGCCATATTTTGAAGTATGGATACTAGCTTCAAGCTTAAGACATTATCAGATTAAGTTGTTGTTTACAGAATTGTGGCTAGTTTAAAAGTTTGGGAATGAGCAGTTGTGGTAGTAAAAGCTCAGAATGACAATACATACTGTTCTGCCAGCATGTCTCAACCGCACGTAATTACAAGGTAATTAGTCCAGGAAGACACACACCACACGATGAAAGGAAAACCCAAAAGTTTTTATAAACAGAAAAACAGAAACAGCTCCCTTTTTAAATGTCAAAGGGATTTTCTGGTACACACAAGGCACAGGTTAAATGCAGTCCAATTGCTCACCCAATCTGGGAAATTGAGTCCAATTCTAAACTCCAGAGAGTCCACACACACAATCCTGAACAGCAAAAACCACGATGTTGATGAAACAATGGATCAGATAAACTGCCATGAGGCTAAAACACCAGGCTGCACTTTTATCTATAGCACTAATTACAGCAGCCCCACCCAACCACAGGTGGCCTCATTTTCTCTTGTAATAATCCTTCAGTTGTTGTCTCCTATGCATCACTCTACGCATGCGTGGATGTGTCATTAATTCTTGTTCAGAATCCAGGGATGATACAGATGACTGATCCCATCCTGGGCTGTCTGCCAAACTCCCCTCTTCCCTGTCACTCACGCTTCCTTAGTCAGAGGAGACTTCGTCGTCAGATTCTACTGGGAGCAAAACAGGCTTGCGGCATGTGGATGTCTCCCCCACATCCACCTCCACATTCCTTGGGGCAGGAGCTGGGCCAGAGCTAACCACAACACATACTATGTTTATTTATTTTATTTATTTATTTTGTCAAACAATTATAGAGTGGTAATTTGTACAAATAAAACATTAGATAAGTAATGATAAAAAGTAACAAAAGAAGACAATAGGACAGGGATGGTAGGCACAGTGGTGCGCTTATGCACACCCCTTACAGACTTCTTAGAAAGGGGGAGAGGTCAATTGCAGATAGTCTAAGGTTAAAGATTTTGGGATTAGGAGTAGAAACCACAGAATCAGGTAGTGCATTCCAGGCATTGATTACTCTGTTACTGAAGTCGTATTTTTTGCAGTCAAATTTGGAGCGGTTGACATTTAGTTTAAATAGATTTCGTGCTCCTGTGTTGTTGCGGTTGAAGGTGAAGTAGTCGTTAACAGGTAGGACATTTTGGTATATAATTTTATGAACTATAATTAAGTCGGAACAGAGACGACGGAGTAGTAAGTTGTCTAAACCAAGAATTTCAAGTCTGGCGGAGTAAGGTATTTTGTTGTGAGAAGAGGAGTGAAGGACTCTTCTTGTGAAATATTTCTGGACTCTCTCAATTGTGTTGATGTCAGATATGCAGTGTGGGTTCCATACAGGTGAGCTGTATTCTAGGATTGGTCTGACAAATGTTTTGTAAGCTCTTGTTAGCAGTTCAAAATTACCAGAGAAGAAACTGCGAAGGATTAGGTTATCAACTCTTAAAGCCTTTTCAGCAATGTTGTTGCAGCATAGCCATCTACAAGGTTATTGCTCCAGCTTCAATTGTTGAGTTGATCATAAATGTAAAATGGTGATGAATGAGAAAGAAAAAGAAAAAGAGAAGATATGAAGACTTTTCAGCTGGCATAAGACGAAGCAAATAATTTGGAAGAGCCTCCTTTGCCCTTCTGGCAGCAATTTTGTAAGTTTATCCAATCCTCTAAAGGGGCTCAAAATTCCTCTTAATATGTAAACAAGGTATGGCAGGAAGAACATATTTTTGCTGATAATAGAAACATAAAAACATAGAAGATTGACATCAGAAAAAGACCTCATGGTCCATCTAGTCTGCCCTTATGCTATTTCCTGTATTTTATCTTAGGATGTATATATGTTTATCCCAGGCATGTTTAAATTCAGCTACTGTGGGTTTAGCAACCATGTCTGCTTAAAGTTTGTTCCAAGCATCTACTACTCTTTCAGTAAAATAATATTTTCTCACGTTGCTTCTGATCTTTCCCCCAACTAACCCCAGATTGTGCCCCCTTGTTCTTGTGTTCACATTCCTATTAAAAACACTTCTCTCCTGAACCTTATTTAACCCTTTAACATATTTAAATGTTTCGATCACGTCCCCCCTTTTTCTTTTGTCTTCCAGACTATACAGATTAAGTTCATTAAGTCTTTCCTGATACGTTTTATGCTTAAGACCTTCCACCATTTTGGTAGCCCATCTTTGGGCCCGTTCAATTTTATCAATATCTTTTTGTAGGTGAGGTCTCCAGAACTGAGTACAGTATTCCAAATGTGGTCTCACCAGTGGTCTATACAGTGGAATCACAATTTCCCTCTTCCTGCTTGTTATACCTCTAGCTATGCAGCCAAGCATTCTACTTGCTTTCCCTACCACCTGACTGCACTTTTCACCCATTTTGAGACTGTCAGAAATCACTACCCCTAAATCCTTCTCTTCTGAAGTTTTTGCTAACACAGAACTGCCAATACAATACTCAGATTGAGAATTCCTTCTGTCCAAGTGCATTATTTTACATTTGGAAACATTAAACTGCAGTTTCCATTGCTTTGACCACTCATCTAGTAAAGCTAAATCATTTGCCATATTACAGATGCCTCCAGGAATATCAATCCTATTGCACACTTTAGAGTCATCAGCAAATAATGAAAAAGGAAGGAAGACTAGTATAGATCTTTTTGAGATTATTATACTCTCATAACTGGGATTTGAACCTGCAGAGTCTACCTTGTAAGAGCCCCTTACATCATCAGATTGTAAAATCCCCATACTTTCAAAGCAATGCCTGATATCCCTGTTAACCCATCCAGAGAGAATAAGAGATAATATACAATGGGGAAGGAGACAACAGGAATCACATCGCCATCTGCCAGCATGACTAAGGCAAAAACAACAAAGCCAATTACAAGAGGGAGGAAAGGTTGTGGGACTATTAAGCATGCAATGATTAAATTGATCAGCATTAATAAAAGGAAGCATCTCTTCAATGGGGATTTTACACTCTGACAATGTCATCAGAAAGCTGATGACAAAGAAAGCTTAGTAGAGTGGTAACTCTACTTATGAACTTAATTTGTTCCGTGACCAGGTTTTAAAGTAGAAAAGTTTGTAAGATGAAGCAATTTTTCCCATAGTAAGCAATGTAAAAGCAAATTTGTAAGTGGAAAATGGTTCTTGAGAAGATGCAAAAAAATCTTAAACACCCGGTTCTTATCTAGAAAAGTTCATAAGTAAGGACATTCTTAGGTAGAGATGCCACTGTATATTTAAAAAAAATTTAAATGTTCTGGAGATTGTGATGTTTATCGTTTCTTCATCTATAACTTTACCTGGAAGTTGCATTTATAGAACAATTCATTAAATATAAATATAACAATAAATAACATTTTAGGCCTGATTTTGGCATCTTTCAACAGTGATTTCATTCTATAACTTTCCTCAGGTTCTTTGCTAGCTATTATAAGATCACATAATGTTGAACAGCTTCTTACTTTAAATGTAACTAGCATGGCATCAATTAATCACGTACAAGTGTATTTTGTAATAATATCAACATTCAAAATGGGGTGGAAAAAAACACAAACAACCACCAACTCCTAACCACTACAAATCCAGAAGGACTTCTAAAGTAACAAGAATGTCTTTGTAACTGAGTAACATGTAGGACGCACCAAAGTAGGAGTAGCCAGTGAAGGGCTACCAAACTTTTTACTACCACATTGTGGGTGTGGCTTATGCAGGATGCTCTGCATTTTCTTTCAACATCTTTCAGTGCAAATTGGATGCTCTGGAGTGGAGCTCCATTTTTGCTACCCCACTGCATCCCCCCCCCCCCCCCGTCCGGGCAGCAGCCCACCCCTGGAAGTAGCCCATCAAAGTACCAATACCTCTAGTTGTCTTCATTGCACTGGGGAAGGGAAAAAGTCTTGGATTTTGCTGCAAAAAATAAGGACAGGGTTGTTTTTAAGTCCCTGCTGGGAAGCGGCAATGCTGGCGCTTGTAAGCTGAATCATTCTACCTGCTGTTTCCTAAGCATGATAATGTGGCTGAACATTCAATTAAAACCATATTACTGACTTACAAGGAATGATGTAAGAGAACAGAGTTCTAAGTACTGAAATATTTTTTTCTCTTTATCCCTGTTTATTCTATTAGTATATTTAGCACAGTGTGCAGAGCTTAGGGCTTGGTTTTATTTACTCTTCAGTCAATTTGAAGTCAATCTCATTAATGATCTAATTAGAAAAATGTACCATTTTTGGATGGTAAATCTCAAGATTTATTTACATTTTAGGAGTAATCAACATTTTATTGTACTGTGTTAGATGCAGTTACTTGCACTATGCCCACAGTCCTGTGCTTCTGTTATGTTTGTTTGTCATGGAACAGTTAATGCACCAGAAACTTTATTATTATGTGGCCTTTCTTTTCTTGTATGTGTTTGTATTTTATGACATTTATTATGTACTGGGCATATGTTTTATCTCCCAACATTTTTAAGCATCTTTGTTTTGTGTAATGTATCTTGAGCAGTAAGCTGTCTAATTTTAACTATATCAACAATAAAGAGACTGACAATCTATATATCAAGATAAATCTTATCAACAATATGTATTGCGATGATTCCTTTAAACTGAATCCTAAAATTTGGAGGACAGTTTTAAAAAAGAAAACCCTGTAAATGAGCAAACTCATGCCTTTTTACTCAGGAGTAAGCTCAACTGATGAGTGCATAGTGATATGTCATCCTAGAATCAGGTCTCAGTGAATTCAGTGGAAGCTACTCCTGTGTAGGAATTAATTTGAACACTTTATTTTATTAAGTGCCCATCAACTATGGGTCATAAACTTCAATCTACTAAGTAGATACGAATACAGTATGCATTTGCTGAATGCTGATCTACATAATCAATATTCATCATGTTTATTAACAATAAAATCTAAGCAGTTTTTATCTTGCATGCAAAATTATACTTATAATCTTCTGCTGTAGTCACAAAAGATTAACAGACAACATATTTGTTTGTTTGTTTGTGTCAAACATGTACTAAATAGTAGGTATTGCTATAAATCTAAACATTAGCAAAATAGATATAGGTAAATTAGGCAATAGGACAGTAGGACAGAGACGGTAGGCACAATGGTGCGCTTATGCACACACCCTACATACCTCTTAGGAATGGGTGAAGTTGACTGTAGACAGTCTAAAGTTAAAGTTTTTGGGGGTTGGGGAAGAAACTACAGAGTGAAGTAGTGCATTCCAGGCATTAATCACTCTGTTGCTGAAGTCATATTTTCTGCAGTCAGTTTTCGAGCGGTTTACATTAGATATGAATTGAATGTGTACTCATGTATTGTTGTGGTTGTAATTGAAGTATTCATTGACAGTAGGACATTGGTGCAGATGATTTTATGAACTACATTTAGATCAGATCAAAGGTGACATAGCTCTAAACAGATATCCCATCATTCATTCTTTCTCTGGTTTGAAGACAGCCAACATGCCTTCCAATACACCTGGCCTCAGCTAGAAGCATAGCTAAGATATTCTCATGGTACATCAGCTTTATTTGCAGGTGTATAATAAAAGCTTATAATTACAATAGAAGATAATATTTGTGGCTCAGTGTTGAACTATGGAGTTTTTGATGCTGGCACACATTTTATTATCCAACTACTGTAGGTAACATTATCAGTACTAGCATTTTGATGTTACCTATTTGGGCAATGAAATAAGTAAACTCAGAAAGCAGCAAGAACTCCATAATCTTGTAATAATTTTTTTTCTGAAAATAAAACACTAAGTATTCTGTGTTTCTTTAAGATCTGTCTATCGGAACCATCTTAAAATGCCAGCTAACAACTGCTATCAATTGCTGTCCTGGTTTGCTTTGCTGATTAAAATCATACTGTGCTAGTCAACAAATATATATAGTACATACTCAGTGGTTTCTTGTGGCTCAGGGAATCCCTTTGCTTTCAGAGGTCAAAGTAAGATCCCATGACTGTGCAAATTAGTTTGTTCCTGATCCACATGATTACGACCTTCTCAGATCTTCTGACATCTTTGATATGTCTTTGAAGAACTGATGCCATCCTTGGGAACTTTGCTTCTTTCTCTTCCTGCTATTTTTTCAGTTTCTGCTTCTGGATACCAGTACTAGAAAATGGATTAGAAGTCAATCCCTTAAATTCAGAAGTATTCAAATTCTGGATGTGTTCTGTACACTCTGGTACACTCCTCCCAAAAATTCACAGGTACAAATTTCAGACACACACACACACATTTGAAAATTCAAAACAATGTTCTTTATAATGAAAATTCACTTAAACCAAGCCCTCTTTTGGTATAACAAAGAGCACTCGTCTCCAAACAAACTGGTAATTTGTACAAGACCCTTATCAGTTCTGTGATACTTAGCTTGCAGCTGGGAGGTAATTCACAGTCCTTCTTCTTTCACAAAGGGAAACACACTTTGCTCTGGTTTAGTTTCAAAGCGGGGAAAAATCAGCACACAAAAAGTCGAAGTCAGTAAAGCAGTCACGAAACACAACGATCAGATAATCCTCCACAATGGCCAAACCCACAGGCTGCTCTTTATAGAAGCCTCACTAATTACCACAGCCCCACCCAACCACAGGTGTCCTCATTTTCTTTGATAATAATCTCTCAGTTGTTGCTGCCTATGCATCGCTCTCTGCATGCGTGGCTGTATCATTAACTCTTGTTCTGAATCCAAGGAGGAGCTAGATAATTGATCTCCTTCTGAGCTGTCTGCCACACTCTCCTCCTCCCTGTCACTCATGTCTTCTTGGTCAGAGGAGCCTTCATCAGCAGATTCCACCGGGGGGGGGGAGGCAAAACACATCCACAGTCCTTGGGGCAGGAGCTGGGCCAGAGCTAACCACATCATGGATGAGTAAAGTTAAAGGGATAGGTATTCAAAACAGATAAAAGTGCTTTCTATCTACCACCAAAATCATATGCCTCTCGGCAAGTTACAATCATAAAAACAATGGAATCCAATGTGAAGTTGACCTACATGTTTTGTGCCTAGATTTTATTAAGGATGTCATTACTTTGCAAATAGATAGCTTCATATACAAATCCAGAAACTACACAATGAATAAATATGGCTGCTAACAATTAAAAATGCATGTGAAAAGCAGAAAACTCATTTTCCCATTTAGAATGAGCAAATATAAATGTCACAGCATCATCGTGAGCCACTCCTCTATTCTTTCTTGTTAGTCATTTATATTAATACTTAAATTGTGTGAAACATTAGGTGTAAAAGCAGAATATATCACTAGCTGTGAAACGGAAGAAAAATCAATTTGCATAGAACTGACCTCTTTTTTTCCTCCAAATCAGAAACTCATTTCTCATAACCAGTGTCATTTGTTTCTATTATTAGCAAGATTAAAGCACATTTAGGTGAGCTGCAGCCCAGCTATTAGATGCAGATAAACATTCTAGGTGGTGTCATACTTATTATGCAGAACTAATTAAAAAATGAAGTGATGAATTACCATGGCACCATAATCTTCCCCAAATAATATTAACCTATTATCCCACTACTTATTTCAAGTTGGAGATGGGTGACTAGGTTGTTTTAAATTTGATTGCATTAGGCTTACTTATTGTGTTAAATATACACTAAGGAAATAACTGTCTTATAATTCACTTTTATTATTTTTTTCAAAGTACAAATAGATTTTAAGCAATACATGTCTTGGGGGAAAATGTCCTTTGGTTCAGACATTGGTTGAAGGAATTTCTGGAGCAGGCTGAAAAGATATACAGATTAATGTAGTTTAAGACCTAGTTTACCAAATGGTGTTCTATGAGAAAATTCTGGTGATCCCCAGACAAATCTTTGTATTTTTCCATGTTTTATATTGCACTGAAGCTACGGCACCCAAGAACAATTAATCTGGTGCATATGTGAGAACACACAGCTGCACTGTCCAAATCACCACACCCACATGCCAGCCCCCACTCGTAAGGGTGTAATATTTCTTTAGGACTAGGGTCAGCTGGACCATCCCCACTTTCTTCACTGGACTGACCTCATCTGGAGATGTAGGGTAGCCCAGCTCATAGCCTGAGAGGCGGACAGCCATTCTAGCTCCAGGGAAAGAAGGGGCACAGTCGCAGAACCATTCTGGTTTGGAAGGTGAGCCTGCCAGCCAGTTTGGTGGTGTAAAATGCTGCCTACAAGATGAGAGGCTGCTGAGGAAAATAGTAGTAGGCATGGAGGTGGTGGGCGTTTTTAGGCCAGCCAGGACAGGACGAGGGTGAGGGTCATTGATGGTGTTTCCGGAGGACCTTGGGAAACACCCAGGGATGGGCCCGACCCCGAATGGTGGGGAATGCCATTCTGGAGGAAGAAATGGAGCACGTAGCCTAGCTCCATTGCCGCCAGGTGGGCATACACCATGCACGCACAACTGGCATGATTTCGGTAAAATTTACCAATTTTTTTTGCTTCCACGCACCTGTGGAAACAAAGAAATCAGCAATTTTTGCCCAAATCTTACTGCCACAAGGATGTCCATGCAAGATTTTGACTGCTGCACATGCACAGCAGCAAAATCTCACTGCGTTGCCTAGAGTGGCAGCTGGGGCCAGCAGCAACAGCAGCCGGTCCAAGCTCCAGCCACGTGGCCTGCTTTCTGCTGTCCCACACCGCAGACATCTCTGGGTATGGCAATGGCATCCTGAGTGAGTGATGGCCTTTGAGAGCAGCAGCAGTGAGGCTACAACTCACTTGGGGTGTTATCACTGTCATCACTGTTCTGAGAGATGCCTGCGGTGGGGGAGAGAACAGAACAGGGCACGTAGCTTCAGGGCTGCCCAACCTCCTTTCCACACCACATGCCATTTTCTTGGTGCAGGGAGGGAGAAGCCTCCCACAAGCACCGGAGAGAAAGGTAAGAAAGGTGGCGGCAGGGGAGCATTCAGGCCACTCACAGCAGAGATGCTGCTCATGGCAGGGCAGGTGGGAGGGATAACTTGCTTCTTCACTGTTTTCGGCTTTTTTGCTTCTGCGCATTCGCGGAAGCAAAAAACAGCTGGAAATCATGTGTTGTCTTGCAAGATTCAGCTTATGCGCAGAGTGAGGCATGCATGGGCTCCTGGCCCCATTCTGGTGGCACCAGGATTGGTGGCCCATCACTGGAAACATCCCACAATTTGGAAAGCTCTGGGAGAGCCAGGGCCACAGGGCCTAATAAGGGTTGAGACCATGTGCATCCAGACATTTATAGTGGGTGGATGGGTGCCTCTGGAGACATTTGAGAATGGACGGGATGTGCCAGAGTTGCTCTGGGAGTGCCTGGAGCTTCTGGCAGTGAAGGAGGGAGAGATGCAGAAGGCACTTCCTTATTCCCAGTCTGGCTTGCAGGTTCCTGAGGAGGGCATATTGCCAAGGCAGGTGGAAGTGGGCCTGACATCACCCTGAGTGGACCAGAGTGGGGGCTGCACTTTGGATTCCCTTCAAATGCAACTCCTTTTGTGCAGTCCACAGCCAGGGCAAAACAGAGCTCTTGGGGAGGGTGGAAGGCAGCTTGGTTGTCAGGTGCTGCATCATTTGCAAATGCCTCCCCATCCCATCTGCACTCTGAGGGCAAGGAATTGTTACTTCTATTCTGCCCCACTTCCCCCAGATCTCTTTCACGGGGTCTCTGGGTGAGAGGGGCATATGGAGTCTTCTCTACTCTACCCAGGAAGAATGCTGTTGAATTCACCATGTGACCAACAGGACACCTGTAGCTGCTTTCCTTCTTCTTTTTGGAGGGTGGGGTAGTCCGCTCCACCTACCCTCATGCTGGGCTTCCTTCTGCCCTTTGCTTCTCCTTCGCCTGTCTTTTGTGCCTGCTTTGTTTTGGTTTTTAATGTGGCCTATGGAAATTATTACCTGCATCCTTAGGACAAGGATGCTCGTAGTCCTCAGTAAAGTGTGGTGGGTGCAGGGTGATGTCAGGGTAATCTTAAAATGAGGCAACCATTGCCAATCTGTATGCTTCATTATTATTTCAACCATTATCACAGTCGCCCTGCTCTGAAGAAACCAATTATCATCCGATTGTTTTACTTATTTGTATTGTATTATTTGTATATAGTTTGATCTTAACTGTATTTTTTAAACTATAATATTTAATGGCATCAAATAGATAAAATAAATTCATGATGGATTTCCTTTGTAGACTCAGTTAGAATCCAAGCTTTTATGCACGAATTCCTTGCATTCCTTTGGAGCAACTTTGCAGAGTGAAACATTCTGGAAATACTGCATAACCACGGATGAATCAGGTGCCTTATTCTTTATCTGTAGATGCTTAATAAGCTTTTGCAAATGCCAATACTATAAGGTATTTACATACCATATTATAAGACAATCATACATAGCACTTAAAAATTATAATCCCAAAAGTACTTTTGACCAGTGGTGTCCATCTGGTTAGGTGAATCATCATGCTGACTACAAGGAGGAAAAATATTTATTTATTTATTCATTTGAGTTGGAAGGGACCTTGCAGGTCATCTAGTCCAACCCCCTGCTCAAACAGGAGACCCTACACCTCCCCAGACAGATGGCAGTCCAATCTCTTTTTGAAAGTGTTGAGTATTGGGGCATTCACAACCTCCGCTGGCAAGCCGTTCCACTGGTTGATCACTCTCACTGTAAGAAAGTTCTTCCTTATTTCTAGGTTGAATCTCTCCTTGGTCAGCTTACATCCATTGCTCCTAGTCTGGCCCTCCGGTGCCAGGGAAAATATGACCCCCTCCTCTCTGTAGCATCCCCTCAAATATCTGAAGACTGCTATCATGTCCCCCCTGGACCTCCACTTTGCAAGACTACCCATGCCTCATTCCCGTAACGTTTCCTCATATGTCTTGGTTTCTAGTCCCTTTATCATTCTGTGTGTAAGATTTTACTTTTCTCTATATTGAACTTCATGTTGTTAGCTTGAGCACACAGTACTAGTCTATTGATTTCTCTCTGTATTTATCCTCTGGGATGTTGGCTACCCCCATCAGCTTGGTGTCATCTGCAAATTTGATTAGTTTCCCCTCTATTCCCTAATCTAGGTCATTAATGAATATATTGAAGAGTGCTGGGCCTAGGACTGAACCTTGTGGTATGTCACTGCTTACTTTTTTCTATGTAGATTTGGATTAATAGATTAAAAATAGTTAATTAATTAGTTAATGAATTAATTAATCAATCAAGTAATAATTAATAAATAGATTAACACAATTAAAAAATATGGCCATTCAAGAAATGAGCAATTCCATATTCACAAATATTGGAATATCATGATGCTGAATGTTTTATTCAGTGAGTATCTCATCTGATTTGATTAAAGCGGTACAGTTGCACATTATTTTAAGAGTCTTTTAAGAGTCTTAAAGAATCTCCTTTAACTGCAAGGAGAAATATGCCCTTGAGGAATTTCTGTCCACATGCACAAAAGAATCAATTGAATTACTAACTAACTTGTTCTTTGTTTTTGTTTTTTTCTGAACCATAAAGATTGGGAGAATTCCTAAAATTAAATGGGAATGTAGCTTCAAAATCAGGGCCTATGCTTTCCTTTACTATCAGAATTATAGCTTGCACCCCATACCATATGAGGGTGGACAGGACTACCAGTCTCTGGAAAGAGAGCTTATTAATCTTATGCAGTGAATAGCAAAAGAATTGAGGCTCAGCAACAATAAAGCTTTATTGATTTCAATGTTTTAGGGTTGTTGTTTTTTTAAAAAAACATCCCTTACTCACTCCTACCCACTGACATATTTCCTGCTGAGAGTTGAGCTAAGCCTGGGTTCAGGGAAGACAACTATGCAAGGGTCCAAATGTCTCTTCTGAAAGAGACATTGTACATATACTATTGCCTTTGCCAGCAATGTCTATTGCATATCCCATTCCATATCATCTTTTGTTGAGCCACTAGGTTCCTGTTATTTACTGGGTCAAATATGACTTGCTACATGGAAGTTAGTTATTAACTTATTTATAGGCGGTTGCTATACTCTGGTCTTTGATCTCGATGAATCATCCATAGTTTCTGGCAGTTCCCACACCATCAGACAGAGGCAATGATATCTCCAGGATGGCTCCCACTCATGTTATTTAAACAAGACTTAAAACCTGATTCCTACCCTAGGCTTTAGACTAAAGTGTGTGGTATACTCCTTGTAGGATGATGTAGTTGTTAGAACTTGTGCTATTTTTCAAGACATCTGTTTCCTGGAGGCGGTGAAGGTGGTGGTATTGTTTCGTATTTCATTATTTTAAATTATGTCACATTGTATGTTCCCCAGAATCATAACTGAGTTAGATGGTTAAATAAATAAGATGTAAATAAATAGCTTTCCAGTCTCATGCATGATCTCAGCAGTTACTCAGCTGCAGAGACCATTCTTCCATTTCCAGGCAGTTGCTAAAGTTGTTTTCTTCTCACAACCACCTGCCAATTAGTTTTAACTATCAGTAGTGACTGGTTGCTTGCTATCACTCAATATTTAGAAAAAGGTCAAATGAAGTTGTTTTCTACAAACGTATAGTGCCAACTGAATATATTCTCAAGAGTTTGAAGCAAAATGCATCTGTAATAACAATCCTATTTACATTTAGCGATAAGTTCATCATCTGCCCTTCCTGCCATTTTGTTTTGAACAACAGTCTCAACTATTTGATCATTACCACATCTTGTTTAAAGTCTCTTTGTATTGAAGAACCAATGGGATCTGAAAAGATTTTGAAGCTGAGGAGCTGGATTAGAATTTCTCAACCTTGGCTTCTTTAAGTGGAATGGACTTAATCCCTATGATTTGCCGGAAAATTCTTGGAAATGAAATCTACATATCTTGTGGCTGAGAAGAAATTATCTAGACCCATTAATGTTTCACACTTTTGTATTTCTCCCACCATTAAACTATTTTACTTAGAACATTTTATGTGGCTCACCTGGCTGGGAATAAACCCTATTGAACAGCATTTATTTGACTTATTTATTTGTTTATTTATTTTGTCCAATACACAATGAGAGTTTTAGTGGGGGTATATATATATATATATATATATATATATATATATATATATATATATATATATATATATCAAGAATAGTCCTAAAAATGCGAGTTCCAGGTATATGCGTGAGTAATGAGGCAGCAGCCATCTCGATCACCGGAACATAGAAACTTTAATAAAATCACTTAGCTTTCGTTAGCCTGCTGCTAACTTCGTCAGAGTGTTAAAATGCCGTGGGAGACAAATCCATTTATAAAGCATTGCTCAGTCTGCTCATTGCCCGCGTCACAGGGCCACACCCTTCCCTCCCCCTTGCGGTAACTCTGATTGTGGGCTTAATCCTGCTGGCTGCCGGGGGATCTACCGCTTTAACTTGTATCTGCTGCCTCCCTCCCTCCCCAGGGGAGGAGGTGGAGCCATGATTCAATGTTTCGGAGGTGTGTGATGTTGCTTTCTCCCCCCCATTATTGTTGTTGTTTTCTATAATGGTACATGTCTGCTCTTGCAATGTTTTTGCCCATGCCCTCGTTTTGGGTCTACACTGTTCTAATCTCCCCTTGTCCTCTGTGTTAGAGATGCATTGTGCCCCTCCCCCTCTACCTCCATGCTGCTCCAGTGTTTTCCCTTGTTTTCCGCTAGGGGTCACTCTACCCTCATTTATCTGGTTTCTATGTCTGGCCTGGGGAATTCTGTTGGGGGCTTTATCCAATTCTAATGACCTATCTCCTTTAAGCCGTTGTTGGTGCCTTAAAGCCTGGTATGCCGATGGCATGTCAATATGTCTATTTAAAGAATTTCCATTGGAGAACCAGGCTTCTTTTAGGAGTCGACCTCCCTTAGTTTCATCATGCGCCAGAATCTCGGTTCCCTGGAAATCGAAGCCATGATCCGGACATTCAGTTTACGGCGGAGGAGGAGGCCAATAACAAACTGGCCTTTCTAGATGTACAGATCAACCGGAACCCGGATGGAAGCATCGACACGGAGGTATATCGAAAGACCACCAGCACGGACCGCATGTTACACAACGAAAGCAATCACCCCAACGCACATAAAGTCAGTTGTATACGGACATTATTCAACAGGATAAATACTCACTGTAGCACACGGGCAGCCAAACAAAAAGAACGAGCATATCTTTACCAAACTTGTACACGCCATGGTTACTCGAGAGATTTTATCCAACGGTGCACCACACCCAGACCCCGGCAACCTACTGAAAACGCAGATGGAACATCAGCGTGGAGGGTACTTCCGTACATACAAGGGGTATCCGAGACAGCCGCACGCATACTGGCACCCCATGGGATTAAAGTAGCGCATAGGCCGGATCAAACCTTGAGAAAATCAATAATGCGCCCGAAGGAAACCTTAGTGAAGGAGGAGTCCTCCTCAGTAATTTACCGTATAAACTGTAGTAATTGTGCACACCATTATGTGGGTGAAACGGCTAAAAGATTGAGAACTCGTGTACACGAACACAAACTGGCGGTCCGACGTCATGAACAGCGTTCCCAGATCTGGACACACATGGAGGAGCAGGGTCATGGCTTCGATTTCCAGGGAACCGAGATTCTGGCGCATGATGAAACTAAGGGAGGTCGACTCCTAAAAGAAGCCTGGTTCTCCAATGGAAATTCTTTAAATAGACATATTGACATGCCATCGGCATACCAGGCTTTAAGGCACCAACAACGGCTTAAAGGAGATAGGTCATTAGAATTGGATAAAGCCCCCAACAGAATTCCCCAGGCCAGACATAGAAACCAGATAAATGAGGGTAGAGTGACCCCTAGCGGAAAACAAGGGAAAACACTGGAGCAGCATGGAGGTAGAGGGGGAGGGGCACAATGCATCTCTAACACAGAGGACAAGGGGAGATTAGAACAGTGTAGACCCAAAACGAGGGCATGGGCAAAAACATTGCAAGAGCAGACATGTACCATTATAGAAAACAACAACAATAATGGGGGGGAGAAAGCAACATCACACACCTCCGAAACATTGAATCATGGCTCCACCTCCTCCCCTGGGGAGGGAGGGAGGCAGCAGATACAAGTTAAAGCGGTAGATCCCCCGGCAGCCAGCAGGATTAAGCCCACAATCAGAGTTACCGCAAGGGGGAGGGAAGGGTGTGGCCCTGTGACGCGGGCAATGAGCAGACTGAGCAATGCTTTATAAATGGATTTGTCTCCCACGGCATTTTAACACTCTGACGAAGTTAGCAGCAGGCTAACGAAAGCTAAGTGATTTTATTAAAGTTTCTATGTTCCGGTGATCGAGATGGCTGCTGCCTCATTACTCTCACATATATATATATATATATATATATATATATATATATATATATATATATATATATATATATATATATATATATATACACACACACACACACACACATATAGTAAAATACATGATGAAGGTTATAGAGGAGATACTCATAGTAAAATATATCTATGAAAAAATAGAAAAGAAGATATAGTAGTAGAACATATCACTGAAAGAATAGAAGAAGAGATATAGGAATAGAAGAAAGGTATAGGAGATATAGGAGAGCAGTAGGACAGGGGACGGAAGCCACTCTAGTGCAATTGTACTCGCCCCTTACTGACCTCTTAGGAATCTGGATAGGTCAACCGTAGATAATCTAAGGGTAAAGTGTTGGGGGTTTGAGGATGACACTATGGAGTCCGGTAATGAGTTCCACGCTTCGACAACTCAGTTACTGAAGTCATATTTTTTACAGTAAAGTTTGGAGCGGTTAATATTAAGTTTAAATCTGTTGTGTGCTCTTGTGTTGTTGTGGTTGAAGCTGAAGTAGTCGCCAACAGGCAGGACGTTGCAGCATATGATCTTGTGGGCAATACTTAGATCATGTTTAAGGCATCGTAGTTCTAGGCTTTCTAGGCCCAGGATTGAAAGTCTAGTCTCGTAGGGTATTCTATTTCGAGTGGAGGAGTGAAGGGCTCTTCTGGTGAAGTATCTTTGGACATTTTCAAGGGTGTTAATTCTCAAAATAGAAAATAGTCAAAGGATTGCACAGTAAAACCTGAACTGATATTTGAGCATCCAGAGATTCTGGAAAACAGTTTAACAAAGCAATGCACGTAGGAGGTTGTAGGGGGTGGTGAGAGAAGATTTGTCACTATTCCTTGAAATCATTAAGATACTTGATCACAGGCATTAACAAAGGAAAGATGAGTTTGCCTCCTGCTTGGCCATCTGGATAGGGATGAAAAAGTAGTAAATCAAAAAAGTGAAAATTCTAGGAGATGAGGGTCATCAATTTTCAGAGTGCTAATAACAGAAGTAAATTTAGATGCCAGAATGAAATCTTGCTTACAATTTATACCTCTCTTTCTCTCCAAACTGTTAGTGCATTTCAGAAAATGCTTTAAACCTGAGTTCAAAAGCTCTGAAATCTAATACCGGTGCAACTATTTATGCTTCATTAATGAATTAGCAGAGCTTAATTTTTTTATTCTGCAGACTAAAATGATACTTAGGTTTCAGAAACTGTTAGTGTAGACCATAATAAGGATGGAACACAGATAAATTTATGTATATTTATTTAGAATAAAATCTTATAGATTTTAATCATAATTGCTCCAGTGTAATTTTTCCTTAGGAAATTTCCTTAGGAATTCAGCTACTCACTTGATTAAAAATAGAGGAGTAAGACTCTTCAAGGTATATTGTACATAATCAGCGTTAATCAATGAGTTTAATCCAGTCTTTCTCAATTAGGTGTCTTAAAGGTGCTGGACTACAAATTCAATACCATCACCTGGCAAAAGTTTCATCAGGAATCATGGGAAATTTACCTTAACTAAAGTAAGCTAACAAATGTTGTAATGCTTATGCAATCAAGAAATAATCCACTAGTTAGTAGTTATTATTGCCTACTAATATCTACTTGTGTGACACATTGGGTTCTAAGGCAATCTCTCTCTCATTTCTATTTATTTATTTATTTATTTATTTATTTACTTACTTACTTACTTACTTACTTACTTACTTACTTACTTACTTACTTACTTACTTACTTACTCCAATACATAATACACATTGAAGAGAACAGATATGTAATAATATAAATAAAGAAAATAATAGAAGAAAAGATATAAAAGTATAGGTGAACATATTTGAAAGGAAGAAAAGATAAATGAGATAAGGAGAGACAATTGGACAGGGGATGGAAGGCACACTGGTGCACTTATGCACTAAATTCAAGGGGACAGAAGACACTTATTATTATTATTATTTATTACATTTGTATGCCGCCCCTCTCCGTAGACTTGGGGGGCTCACAACAATAACAAGAACAATGTAAGAACAAATCTAATAATTTAAAAAATGCTAAAAACCCCATTATTAAAAGCAAACATACACACAAACATACCATGTATAAACTGTATAGGCCCGGGGGAGATGTCTCAGTTCCCCCATGCCTGACGGCAGAGATGGGTCTTAAGAACTTTACGAAAGGCAAGGAGGGTGGGGGCAGTTCTAATCTCCGGGGGGAGCTGGTTCCAGAGGGTCGGGGCCGCCACAGAGAAGGCTCTTCTCCTGGGTCCTGCCAAATGACATTGTTTAGTCGATGGGACCCGGAGAAGGCCAACTCTGTGGGACCTAACTGGTCCCTGGGATTTGTGCAGCAGAAGGCGGTCCCGGAGGTATTCTGGCCTGATGCCATGAGGGGCTTTATAGGTCATAACCAACACTTTGAATTGTGACCAGAAATTGATCAGCAACCAATGCAGACTGCGGAGTGTTGGTGTAACATGGGCATACCTTGGTCTTCTTTTTACCAGGTCTTCTTTTTACCAAACCAACCATCCCTATTTTACTGTTCTTCACTAGGAACCAATCTTGCAGGATATACCCAATAGCTAAGACTGTGTAAGCCAATAACAGCTTGATTGATGGTGACCTCAGCAACATCAGCACACTTTGTTCATCATACAGCAGCCACCTACTTAACATCTGTGCATCCTGCTCACTTGGATATCCCATGTCTCCACTAGCTGATAAAAAAGTAAGGAAAATAGGACAATCCTCCTCTCCTGTATCTTGGTATCAAAAAGTGTCTCCTAGCTGAGCATGCCTTTTTTTTTTTTGGCTGGTTTATTCTGTTTGTCCCAATCAATATTCAGCGCAGCATAAATTCATAACTCAAAGAGCCCATTTGAGAAAAGGCATACTATCCAGTCCTAGAGGACCTTACAAACTCAGGTAGAGTAATAGGATCTGTTTCTTCCTTGAAGCATCCTTACATCAGGTTGAATCTTCCAAATCAAAGAAAAAATCGTGGTCCTTCCTGAACATCTTTCATTTGCTCATTAACTGGCTATATTCAGTATTTCCCAGCCATAGGCTGTTTGTGTATTATTTATTGATGGTATTTTAATATGTCCAACAATGAATTAGTTTTTAGGCTGATGGCAAGAGGTATAAATCATTCAAACAACACTTAAAACAAAGTAGTAAAAAGCAACAGAATGTATCACAGTACAGAGGAAAAATGGCAAAGTAAAATATTACAAAAAGCTATTTTCACTTGTATGTACTTGTCTAATAGCCTCAAGCTTTGTTGTTGTTGTTGTTCCATTTTTTTGCAATTCCAAGTCTCTTAGTTTCAGTGAACATTTAATAAAAGAAAAACTGACCCCACAATGTTATTGCAAAAATGAATCTGTCATCAAATATTTGGTACTGACATGTAGAACAAGACATGGTACAAGTCTTCAAGTCCTAATAATTCACACCAGAGTTGGGTTCTGACTTACTTCTCTGCCAGTTTGCTTCCTCATGTGCTGCATGGGTGTGCGGTGCAGATGCATTGCTAAAAATCCAGCTTCTGCTTGTGTGCAGACGTGAAAAACAAGATGGCAGCAGCTATAGCGCCCCAAAGAAAGCCAGTTAAGGGGCGTGTCCAGCTGGCCGTTGCTCCCAGTTCAGTGAGTAGGGGAAAAATTCCTGCTACCAGTTCTATAGAACTGATCCGAACCGACAGGAACCCATCATACAATAAAACACTGTTGAAATTATTAATAAAGGAAATATAACAGTTCTAAAGAAAAAAATATTTATACTCATGCATGATAAAGGTGATGCAATTTCTGGGCTAACTTTATATTTCCACGGAACATTTCATGACAAAAGTACTTGCTTAATGAAGTAAGGAACAACAATAGTATTGAACCTAACAAAGAGTTGTACTGTTTGTAATATAGTAACATATAGTTAATATAGCTTCCATACTAACTTGCTCACTAACTAAATGACTTGCCTTAAATATGTAAGGTCAAATAAAGAATC
This sequence comes from Erythrolamprus reginae, assembly GCF_031021105.1. Taxonomy (NCBI): domain Eukaryota; kingdom Metazoa; phylum Chordata; class Lepidosauria; order Squamata; family Dipsadidae; genus Erythrolamprus; species Erythrolamprus reginae. The sequence goes on along the minus strand of NC_091953.1, from coordinate 95,486,608 downwards.
AGATAATAATAATAATAATAATAATAATAATAATAATAATAATAATAATAATAATAATAAATTAATAATAAATAATAAATAATAATCAACTCCCTCCAGAGATTAGAACTGCCCCCACCTCGCCTCGCCTCACCTTATTGTGATTGTTATTATTGTTGTTGTTGTTGTTATTGTTATTGTTGTTGTTGTTGTTGTTGTTATTGTTATTAATTAGATTTGCATGCTGCCCCTCTCCGAAGACTCGGTGCGGCTCACAACAATAGTGAACAATATATGACAAATCCAATAATTAAAAACTCTGTCTAAAAACCCTTATCATTAAAAATAACCACACAACCCAAACATACCATACATAATTCTTATTAGCAAGGGGATACATCATTTATGCCATGCCTGGCAGCATAGTAGGTTTTCAGAGACTTACAAAAGGCGAGTAGGGTGGGGGCAGTTCTAATCTCTGGGGGGAGTTGATTCCAGAGGGCCAGGGCCGCCACAGAGAAGACTCTTCATAGAAACATAGAAGTCTGACGGCAGAAAAAGACCTCATGGTCCATCTAGTCTGCCCTTATGCTATTTTCTGTATTTTATCTTAGGATGGATATGTTTATCCCAGGCATGTTTAAATTCAGTTACTGTGGATTTATCTACCACGTCTGCTGGACGTGGTAGATAAATCCACAGTAACTGAATTTAACTGTAACTGAATTCCCCATGGTCCTGCCAGATGACATTGTTTAGTCGATGAGACCTGGAGAAGGCCAACTCTATGGGATCTGATTGGCTGCTGGGATTCATGTGGCAGAAGACAGTCCCGAAGGTATTGTGATCCGATGGTCATTATAGATCATTATCAACACTTTGAATTGTGACCAGAAACTAATCAGCAACCAGTGCAGTGCAGTGTTGATGAGACATGGGCATATCCATGAAAGCCCATGATTGCTCTCGTGGCCACGTTCTGCACAATCTGGAGTTTCCGAGCACTCTTCAAAGGTAGCCCCATGTAGAGAGCGTTGCAGTAGTTGAACCTTGAGGTGATGAGGGCATGAGTGACTGCGGAGATGAAGATGACATGATTTCCATGGTGGGGGAGGGGAACCACTTTGAAGTCATGAGAAACAGACTCAAAGGACTAATAAATGTGGTAAGAGCATTTAAGTGCAGAATATAAATCAGTTTGCTTCAATTCTTGGGCAGAATCAGTTAATATCTGATAAAACAGGAAAATAGGGAATACAGTAATCCCTCGCTACTTCACGATTAATCTTTAACAGATTCACTACTTTACGGGGGGGGTTTCAAAGGGGGCTTATGGCTTAGAACACCGGGGAAGGGACAGATTGTGTGTGTGTATTGGGGGGGGACTGCAGCGATGGCTTCCTTCAGTCCACACGTCATGGGGGAAGGCTCAGCTTGTCTTATTCATGGATGTTTCTCAACTCTCTGAAGATCGTCCCAGCCACCTGACTACAGGAAAGCCGCTATCACCGCTGCTGACTGCTGAGAGAAGCTGGTCTCTCTCAGCGGTCAGCTGGGGTGGGTTATTAGCAATACAGGGAGGGTTTTAAAAGTCCAAATAATCATTAAATACATAAAAAATATCTTTCTCTACTTCACGGAAATTCATTTTTCGCGGGTGATCTTGGAACACATCCCTCGCGAAAAATGAGGGATCACTGTATTACAATGGAAACTACTGTATATCTACCACATTAATGAGTTAGCATTTTACATGACTTAGATATAGAAGTGGAAGGCTCAAAATGAAATAAATCGAAGTAAATTAAATGAAATACATTTCTAATAAATTGAAATAAGTTCCCAGTATCAAAACGAATCCAGCAATTTCCAAGCATGATGTTTGGCTTTCAGTGCATTGATTGTTATTGTTGTTTGTTCCTTGTTGTTGTCATTATTATTCACACAAAAAAAGTAATACGCAGCAAATGAGATTTATATGCTGGATTTTGTATCACAATATCACAAGTTGAACACTTCCCAAGCATCTAGGACTATGTGATGTATTTTTGTATAATGCGTGCAGATCCAAGTACAGTGGCCTTTTGCAACTGACAGATTGTGATTTTGTCAATGTTTATTGTTTTCAAATGCCAGCTGAGGTCTTTTGGCACAGTACCCAGTGTGCCAATTATCACTGAGACCACCTCTACTGCTTTATGCCAGAGTTGTTATAGTTCGATTTTAAGATCCTGATATCGACTAGGTTTTTCTTATTGTTTTTCATCAATTGGACTGTCACCTGGTATGGCAACATCAATGATCCACACTTTTTTCTTTTCCACAATCGTGAGGTTTGGTGTATTATGTTCCAAAACCTTGTCAGTTTGAATTCGAAAGTCCAAAGTATTTTGGCATGTTAATTTTCAATTACTTTCTCAAGTTTATTATCCCACCAGTTCTTTATCTCTGATAGGTGATAGTTGTGGCACAGATTCCTTTTTATTATTATTATTATTATTATTATTATTATTATTATTATTATTAATTAAATAATATTATTGATTAATAATAGGTTCCTATTATTGTTACTGTTGTTGATTTTGTTTTAGTTTTATTATTTATTTGTACTTAATAGGGATTGAGAAAAAGTACTGAAATCTGGTGATTTCCAAGGATTGGCCATATGTTTTCCATGAAATAGAAATTTTAGAAATTGGATGGAAATTTTCTCAGAAAAATGTCTGAAATGTTTCTTTTATATTTTTTTTGGAAAAAAAAGACTACCTTATAGATTTATTTTTCAGAATAACCTTTTCTCTTCTTGTGCCTGTTCTTCCTCATTTTTATTGCAATAATAAAACATTAAATCATTTGTTCTAATATTTTAATATGTAATCTACACCCCCATGAATAAAAGTAGTGATTTATTTCAGTGGATTAGTGCTGTGCAATAAACAAATACTTCAATAGTAAATTCTCATCTATTTGTCATATCTCCCTCCCCACCACCTCTCTCCAGCCAGCTAGCCAGTCATCCTAGGTTTACTTAGATTTACTTTTATACGTTTTTCTCTTGCAATCTCCTACCCACCCACACCCTCAAAATTTGTTTCATTTTAAAAGGCTACAAGTTGAAAGTAAAGAATATAAATACACAATTTGACTAACAGAAGTAAAAAGAACATATATTACATCCCTTGCCAGAACTTACAAATGAGCAGGAAAACACTTGCCAATTGCAGACCTGCTCTAATTGATTGATAGTTTTGACAGATGGTTAGACTCATAGGTTTAGCCAACTCTCAGAACTTATTCCAGATTACTCCCCATTTTGCCTGGGCAAGCCTGTAAATTTTATCAGGCAAAAGAGGAACAACTTTTACTAGCAGTCTCAGGTTGCCATTACAAACCTGATCACCTTGTTTCCTCCAGCTGCAAAAGTGTAGTGAAATAACCGGACAAAACAGCATTTTCATAGAACCATTGTAAAACAAGTCAGTCATTGTACTTCTTTGGCCAATTCCATCACAAACCTTAGATATTTTATTGATTGATTGATTGATTGAATTGGATTTGTATGCCGCCTCTCTCCGAGGACTCATGGCAGCTCACAGCATGTACAGAAAAACAAGAAACAATAATAGCAATCCAATTAATACATTAAAAAACCAGTCTTTAAAATTCTAATTAAAAATAAAACCATCAATATCATTCATTCAACAAACAAACTAAAGCATTCATTGGTCAGGGGGGAAGATCTAAGGAATCTCAAGCCTGGCGGCTAAGATGAGTTTTTAAACACTTCCGGTAGGTGAGGAGGGTGGGGGCAGTGCGAATCTCCAGAGGGAACTGATTCCAAAGGGCTGGGGCCCCCACAGAGAAGGCTCTTCCCCTAGGTCCTGCCAGCTGACATTGTTTGGTCGACGGGACCCTAAGGAAACCAACTCTGTGGGACTTCACCGGTCGCTGGGCAGTCTCAGAGATATAATATACTTTCTCTAATGAACACCATCCTAGTGTCTCTCTGTGTTGCTAAAACTGACTAAACCTTCCTTCTTGTCAACCCCCCCCCCCTCAAAAAACAGCTACAAAATATCAGGAAGATCAAAATCGAATACAAGGGTCTGTGTTATTGGCAGTGAGGAAGATGGATTCAACACCCAAGATAGGCTTGAGTTGCAAGTGCTATCCCTTTGTGTATGCTTGTTAATAATGTCACACATATGTACAAAAGGGAGAACTTGCATTATAATACTGTGTCTTGACAGAAGAGAATATTTGTAGCTCAGAGTTGGGAACTGTAGGGTCCTTGGTGCGCTCTGAACGTGGTTATTTTTTTGCAGACATTTCGTTACCAAACTTGGTAACATCATCAGTGCTAGTAAGGAGTGGGGTTTGCTCTCATTTTATATGCTAGTGAATTGTCTTGTGCCCTGCTTTACAAAATACATTAAATGCACTTCAAATTTTTCACAGAAATAACCACTACTTTGGGAGACAGACGATATTTTCACTGAACTCCTGGATCCCATGAGCCATGAAACATCTTACATAATAGGATATATAAGTACAATTCATTCTTCCTTCTCTTGTGATTAGAATTGTGATCATCTCATTATACAGTTCAGTGAAGCCAGAAATTCTCCATTCCTTTGTGAAAGACCCTTACTTCAATAACTTTAAAAAGGAATTGCTTTGATTTTTAATGAACTGCAATTGTAAGGGCTAAGGGTGCAGGGCTGAGGCTTGGTAGGCATGAAGCAGCAGTTCTGAGTCTGGAGAAAATGTACAAATATCTCAGTTGCTTCCTAAATCCAACAAGGAAGTTGCCAAGTATCCATTAATTTGAACAAGTAGGAGAAGAAAGAAATCTTTTTGTTTAAACTCTGGAAAATAATATGAGAAAAAAAGAAAGAGAGAGAGAAAGATAGATTTAGTAATCAACTGTTGTGTTTGAGGCTTCATTCTTGTCTATGATAGAGATGTCATTCTAGCTGAGACATTCTTCAAATCCAGCCAGCAGCTGAATTTAGGATTACATGTCTAAAGACCTGTGATTTACTGCTGAGCTTTGGTGGGAAGCCTGACACCATACTTAGCCACCTGAATATATTAATAAAGCTCTACCTTGTATCACACTAATATTTACCCAGATTCCCTACCCACTTCCGATCACTCTTCCTCGTGTTCCCTTAGATGAGTTGTTCAGAGTTAGTATAGAACTTAGAAACATAGAAACATAGGAGATTGACGGCAGAAAAAGACTTCTTGGTCCATCTAGTCTGCCCTTATACTATTTCCTGTATTTTATCTTCGGATGGATATATGTTTATCCCAGGAGTGTATAAATTCAGTTACTGCGGATTTACCAACCACGTCACCTGGAAGTTTGTTCCAAGGATCTACTACTCTTTCAGTAAAATAATATTTTCTCACGTTGCTTCTGATCTTTCCCCCAACTAACTTCAGATTATGTCCCCTTGTTCTTGTGTTCACTTTCCTATTAAAAACACTTCCCTCCTGGACCTTATTTAACCCTTTAACATATTTAAATGTTTTGATCATGTCCCCCCTTTCCCTTCTGTCCTCCAGACTATACAGATTGAGTTCATTAAGTCTTTCCTGATACGTTTTATGCTTAAGACCTTCGATTTTTGTAGCCTGTCTTTTTTCATGTCCTTTAGATTACTTTGGATTTTAAAAGCAAACAAAACTAGACACATTTTCTTAAAAATATAGAAGATAGGCCATGTTTAATCTGCTAAAATATAGTAGGCAGACTGATGTGAGTGGTCCACGACCCAGCTCAGTTAATTACAGATTCTGAGGAGGATGAACCAGGTTCATCTTAGGCCAGTGTTCTTGACAACTGAGTCAAATAGTGGGAGTGAGGGAAAATTGGAACTGCAAAACCTGAAGAACCATCAGAGACTATAGAAACCCCAATGATGGTAATGTCTGACTCAGAGGACGAGGGGGACATTGGGGATCAGGAGCCCCTACCAAAAGCCAGGGTCAGAAGCAGACAGGAATATATTTATGGGAAAAGTTCTAGAAGGTGAGTCTATGAAATAAAGTCTAGAGTAGACAGTTATATTTCTAGAAAACAGTTGACTACACTCAGACAGCATATAAGTGAGGATTTATGGGTAATAAGCTGTGGAGATTCAACATTTGTAATGGAGAAGGTCCTATATCTGGGGTTCTAGAAATGCTTTGCTGGCAAAATGCTGTTATCCCTTTAAGTTCATTGCACAGAGATCCAGCTGTCTGAGGAAAGCTGAAGCTTCATGTGTGTTTAAAAAGACATTAGAGCACTGAAGAATGTCTAAATTGGATTTGGCTCCCAGCCAAAGCCCTTCATTATCTATTAGTCAATTTGCCCGGGAAAGCTGCCAACATGGACTGAGAGCCTGAATTTGTTTTGTACAAATCATTTTTAAATATATATATGTTTGTTTTGGATTTTCTGCTAGTGGGTTGTTCTTTGTTCCGATCCAGGAAGGCCCAAACAGAACACAGACTGTCTTAATATTATCTTAAAAAGTAACTTTGTGAAGTACTATTGTGGAAAACACTATTCAAAACAGACCATAGATGAACAAGATTTAAGAAGGAAATCCTCTCAAAATGTGATTTGGTGCTCATGATATGAAGATGCTATCAAATATATATGGCTTCTCTTCCTCTGGGTCACACTGCTGAAAATAGCATAGGCTTTTCTTCTGGAACATATTATGATGAGCAGTTTGGAGTAGTGGTAAGAGCACTAGACTGGGAGACTGGGAATTCTAGTCCCATTTTAGGTACAAAGCCAGATTGGTTTCTTTGGGCCAGTCACTCTATCTCAGCTCTGGGAAGCCAGCAATGGCAAACACTTCTGAAAACCTGCCAAGAAAACTAAGTTAATTTACCAGACAGATACTGATTTTTGAACATCCCAGGGTGATTCAGTTAAGATCACCATCTCCCAACCAACTGCTTTTAAAGATCTGCAGGAAAACCCTTTGAAAGAGGCCTCAGTGCCTCACTTAGTGGTTCCCAATCTGGGGGTCAGGACCTCTTTGAGGCTCGAAAGACCATTTCACAGGGGTCACCTAAAACCATGGGAAAACACACATTTCCCATGGTGTTAGGAACTAAAACTTCTATTCAACATATTTTTTACAATACGACCAATCAGGCGTTTACGGTGGGGGTGTCCCTCTGACCTTCCTGCCAATCAGCTCAAAGCTCTGTTGGCAGAATTGGCGCTAGACTTATGGTTGGGGTCACCACAACATGAGGAACTGTATTAAGGGGTGAGCCGCTCCGAGTCCTCGGAGAGGGGCGGCATACAAATCTAATAATAACTAATAATAATAACTAATAATAATAATAACTAATAGTAATAATAGTAACAATAGTAACAATAGTAACAATAGTAACAATAGTAACAATAGTAACAATAGTAATAAAAATAGTAGTAGTAATAATAATAATAATAATAATAATAATAACAACAACAATTAGAAAGGTTGAGAACCACTGCCTCACTAGATTGTAAGATGGCAGGTTCTGTTTTTACATTCCCAGGCTAAAACACTTTTGCGAGAGCTGCTTTTCCCATTTTCTTAGCATTTAAACTCTGTAGAGATGTCCCCTGTTTCACCAAACTTTTAATTGTAACCTGATTTTAGCATTAGTTATAAAGTGGTTTAAATTATTTTGTCCACAAGCCATCTTGCTGGGTTATAAATGTCACATCTAAGTCATGCATAGACATCTATAATTAAAGGCTAAACATCGTGACATCCAGGTTATTTTGGCAGATGGAGGTTTTTTCATGCTTACTTTGGTTTTAAGTTATATTTTAACTTTGTCTTGAGGTTTTCTAACATAATGTACTCTGCCATCCTATATTCCTTTCCCTAGATTGTGCATGCATTTAAAGCAGTAACACCTCAACATTGTAGAAATAACTCTGACATTTTATGTCTTGGCACAAAGTTTAATTATATTTAGTGCTGTAGCAGTCATCCTTCATTAACCGGTAAAAAGAAAGGGAGAAATCTTTCTTTGAGAGTTTCTTGGTGAAAAGGCAAGGTATAAATAGAATAAAAATGAAATAAAAATGCAAATTTCGATGCTACTTGGCAAGATAAAAATCTCAAACTTTCTCTAACTTCCTTGTCAAAACTTCTCATGTGCAGTCAGTAAAGGGCTACCAAATTTTTTACTACCCTGCATTTTCTTTCAACATCTTTCAGTGCAAATTGGGTGCTCTGGGGTGGAGCTCCCCACAGCGCCCCCCTCCCTTCCGGTCAGTAGCCCACCCCTGTGTGTAGTCAAAAAAAGTTGATTGAAAAATCTATTATTTATTCTAATTATTGAAAAGTATGCCACTAGAATAGAAATCAGAGCACAACTTTTTGCTTATTTCCCTAGAAAATATGTTCCATGAGACTTGCTTCCTATTATATGATTAGCAAATAATTAAAATTAGTCCAGGTTTAGCACTGCTTTATCACTAAGGCTAACACTATATTACTCTTAATGCTTCGGTTTGGGTTTTTAAATGAGCAGAAATTTAACATGATAATGTAAATAAGCCTTTCTAATTAGTTAGTTCAGGTGCAGAACCGAAATAAAACAAGTTTGATTGTTCCTGTTATTTCAGCTGTGATTAAAGTCCCCTCATGTATTTTCTTCAATTGCATTTTTCTGAACTTCCATCCTTGACTGGATCATGGCATGACTAAGCCCAGATAGCAGCAGTATAACTTTCATGTCATCCAGTGAAGGGCTGCAAAAATTTTTACTACCACACTGTGGGCATGGCTTATTTTGTGGGTGTGGCTTGTCGGCCACGTGACCAGATGGGAGTGGGTTGACAATCATTCAACCGGGAGGTGGCTTAAAGGTCATGTGACTGGCTTAAAGGCAGCCAACTTAACGTCACTCACATCAAGGGTTTGGGTTAGGGCTAGGGTGCCTGGCCTCTCCTCGCTTCAAAGAGATACAATTTCCCTTTACTGAACATCGCAAATATACTATTTAATTCTATGTACATATGCCATATATGTACATACATATTACCCACAGGCATAGTTCCCTCTAAGCTGAGCAGTGAGCAATCGCTCAGTTAAAAATCATCATCAACTCAGAGTTTTCCAAACCTGCCCAGAAGCCGAGAGGGAAAGAGTGAGAGGGAAGGAGAGAGAGAGGAAGAGAGGAAGAGAGAGAAACAGATAGAAAAAAGAGAGGAAGGAAAAGAGAAAGAAAAAGAATGGGAATAAGGAAGAGAGAAAGAAAATCAAAATCTAGTTTGAAACTAGCTCAACTATTTAAGTGGCATTTTGATATTGATAGAGTTGCCCTATTATGAGCTCACTGTTATAGACACACAGTACAGTATTTTATTTTGAAATTCTCTGAGGCAAAACAGGGTGGGTTTTTTATTTATTTGTTTGTTTGTTTATTTATTATTTCTGTGCCGCCCAGTCCCGAAGGGACTGCCGCTCAGACACTATACTTTTTCATCACCCCCCCCCAAAAAAAAATTAGAGGGAACACTGCCCACAGGCACACAAAATTATACATTATCTACCATATAAAGTGAACATACACACACACATGCATGGCTCTTCTAAAATTATACATATTCCACCTCATTTACTGCCATAGGAAAAACATATATGGAGCCCAGAAGGGGAAAATTAGGATGCATTAGGATGCTTGGCTGCATTAGGATGCTTGGCTGCATTAGGATGCTTGGCTGCATTAGGATGCTTGGCTGCATAGCTAGAGGTATAACAAGCAGGAAGAGGGAGATTATGATCCCGCTATATAGAATGCTGGTGAGACCATATTTGGAATACTGTGTTCAGTTCTGGAGACCTCACCTACAAAAAGATATTGACAAAATTGAACGGGTCCAAAGACGGGCTACAAGAATGGTGGAAGGTCTTAAGCATAAAACGTATCAAGAAAGACTTAATGAACTCAATCTGTATAGTCTGGAGGACAGAAGGAACAGGGGGGACATGATCGAAACATTTAAATATATTAAAGGGTTAAATAAGGTCCAGGGGGAAAGTGTTTTTAATAGGAAAGTGAACACAAGAACAAGGGGACACAATCTGAAGTTAGTTGGGGGAAAGATCAAAAGCAACATGAGAAAATATTATTTTACTGAAAGAGTAGTAGATCCTTGGAACAAACTTCCAGCAGACATGGTAGATAAATCCACAGTAACTGAATTTAAACATGCCTGGGATAAACACATATCCATCCTAAGATAAAATACAGAAAATAGTATAAGGGCAGACTAGATGGACCAGGAGGTCTTTTTCTGCCGTCAGACTTCTATGTTTCTATGAAAAAAGAAAAAAGAAATCAAAATTTTTCTACTGGTTCTGCGTACCTGATCAAAAGCTTTCTATTGGCTCTGGGTACCTGACCATACCTGTAGGAGCCCATCACTGATGTTACCTCACATTATCCTTTTAAGAAGCTCAAAACATTTTTAAAGAGCCATCTCATCCTGGGCACCCTTGTTTTTTGAACTTTTACCATCTGGCAGACGGTACAGAACAATAAAAACAAGGACAAATAGGCTGCAAAACAGCTTCTACCCCACAGCAGTAACTATATTGAATTCTACAGTATAATGCAATAGCAAGGGTTTTCAATACAATTGTATAGAATGTGAAGGATATGTGTTGTTGTTGTTTTTTAATGTAAAATGTACACTGAAGATGGCATTTAATTTTGTTGTTCAAAGTGCAATGACAATAAAGTAAACTAATGTTGATGTGGGATTTTGGAAGTGGCTAATGGAGGAGAGAACACCCACTCCTCTGTGTATACCTTGTGATTTCCCTCTCCACCTTGATCAGGTGTAGGTTGATAAAAGTATAATTATATTTTGATAAAAATGTAATTTCTTTACATCCAAATCTCTTATGATAATAAAGTTTTTCAACATTAAAACAAAAACAAAACTAAATAAAAGCAACCATAATATAATATAATATTTAATTCTGACTTTCCCCCTTTTTTATTTTTATTTATTAGATTTGTATGCCGCCCCTCTCCAAAGACTTTTTTGTATTCCAACTAATGTGCAATATCTATTGGCATAAACTTTAGAAACTACATTCAGTGTGTGTGTTTACCTTGCTGCAAAATATGTAATATATATGGAAGCGATTCTGATCTGGGCCATGTTTATGGGTTGGAGCCCATAATAGTTTTATCAGAGTTTTCTGTATGATGTGAAATTGGATTGAGTGCTTGCAAGGTAATTTTGTATTTGATACTGCATCTTATTTGACAACAGGTGAAGTGTTGTTTTGCCACCGAATTCTTGCTAGCTCCTTAGATTAAACTAAAGGTGGGGAAATGTGCTGCTGCATTATTTGGAATTGTTACTATGAATGATATTTATTTGCTTCTTGCCAAGCTCTATTTTCACTTTCCTGAACATTTTCTTTCAAATAGAATAGCTTATCGAAAGACGGGAAGAAAATCCATCTGGTAGACAGATAATTCAAAACAAGATTGCCAAAGCAGCTGGGCTTTAAAAAATAATGCTTGTCAGAAGCCCATAAAAAAGGAAATCCCAGAAGAACACATATGGAATAGGTAGGAAGTTTATGATCCTTCCTCATTCTCATCTCCTTGCTGAGTTTCATTTTACTGGACACGACTCAGGGGTAGGGCATTAAATCCCCGGAAATTGGTGCCTTCTAGCTCTAAAGCAAGATTTTGGTTTATTATTGAACATGATATGCTCCACTCCCCCTCTATTAAGCATAGAGGAAACCCTAACCGGCACCCTCTCAATCACAACTGACATACAGGTTAAAAAGGCGTACAGCCAAGAGCTGAAGCACCTGTCATCCGTGACCTTCTTGGGCTGGTCAGTCTTATCCACCCCATCCATCCCATTCCTGGGCACCTCACGATTCACGAGGGAGAAGACATCAATGCATTCTCCCTGCCAAATACGCTCCCGAATTGAGGCAAGAAAACCAAAATGCACAGGTACAGTTTATGTGGTATATTGCTCAACAGTAGTAACTGTGAGAGGGATCTTGGAGTCCTAGTGGACAGCCATTTAAATATGAGCCAGCCGTGTGCAGCAGCTGCTAAAAAAGCCAACACAGCTCTAGGCTGCATTAACAGAGGGATAGAATTAAGATCACATCAAGTGTTAATATCACTTTATAAGGCCTTGGTAAGGCCCTATTGGGAATACTGCATTCAGTTTTGGTCACCAGTTTTGGAAGCTTTTAAGCAGATGTTGGATAACCATCTGTCTGAAGTAGTGTAGGGTTTCCTGCCTAAGCAGGAGGTTGGTCTAGAAGACCTCCAAGGTCCCTTCCAACTCTGTTATTCTATTCTATCCTAGGACTTTCTCTAACTCAGGAGACTCATATAAACTAAACAAATGCTAATACCTTCTGTTGGGAAGTTGAAAAAACTACTCCAGAGAAAAACCTTTCACAGATCCTTTCCCAGGCGTGTCGTTAGTTGGCCATTTTTTCACCGGACATGAAGATCTTGATTGATGGCTCTGCTCTTGAGGTGCTTGAAAGAAAAATAGGTACATATTGAGAAAATGAGTCTCTCTCATGCTCGTTGAACCTGCTGTTCTGTTTGACAGATGTGAAATCACCATCTTACTCCAAATAATAGAGACAGATGAGTTGTATGGTTTACACATTGACAGCAGACTATTTGATCTCTTAATAGTACAGTTGTTCAGGCAGTTATGAAGAAGAAAGCTTTTTTAGCACTAGTTCTACAAATGGCTTCTCCAAACTTTGCCAGTCTACAAGCATTTTGATAACATACCTCATTATTCTTAGTAATCAATCATTGAAACCCGGGTTGATGTAAACTGTAATCAGAAATCTAATTATGGTGTCACCTTACTACCCCGCATATGCTATTTTGTATTCATTTTACATCTATTGAATTCCTATACAATTTTTTAATATCTGTTGCTTGTTAGAATAAACTGGAAGGGAAACATCACATTTACTATTTTATTGTATTACAAAACCACCTCTGACACGTTATTTGATTGATTAAATGAAAATTATGCTGCTTGCCATCATTAGACTTCATTGTCATGGTTAGTTTTAACAAAACTGTTCTAAAAGATCAATGTTAGGTCCCTAGTGAGGAAAGATGTAACACATTTCCATGGGCTTTTTTCCCCTATATAGATATCAGTGTTTTTCAACCTCAACGACTTTAAGACCTGTGGCTTTCAATTCCCAGAGTTCCCTAACCAGAGTGCTGTCTGGGAGTTGAAGTCTACACTTTACTTATTTAATTTATTTATTTAATTGGATTTGTATGCTGCCCCTCTCCGAGGACTCGGGGCGGCTCACAGCATATACAAAAAACAATAGTATATAAATCCAATTAATATATATTAAAAAACAATCCTTAAATTCTAATTTTAAAAAACTTCCATTAACATTCATTCAACAATCGTACTAAAAACATTCGTTGGTCAGGAGGAAGATCTAGTAGCCCCAGGCCTGGTGGCAAAGATGAGTTTTTAAACTCTTCCGGAAGGCAGGAGGGTGGGGGCAGTGTGAATCTCCGGAGGGAGCTGATTCCAGAGGGCCGGGGCTCTCACAGAGAAGGCTCTTCCCCTAGGTCCCACCAGCCGACATTGTTTGGTCGATGGGACCCTAAGAAGACCAACTCTGTGGGACCTCACCAGTTGCTGGGATTCGTGCAGCAAAAGGCAGTCTCGGAAATAGTCTGGTCCTATGCCATGTTAGGCTTTATAGATCATAACCAATACTTTGATGAGACACCTCCCCAAGGCTTTAATATTTTATGTTTTGGTATGTATGTGTTGCATGTTTTTTTATTGTTGAGGTTTTATGTATCTTTCTCTTTTAATATTAGATTTGTTGCAATGTTATATTGTATTTGATTATTGTTCTGAGCCTCCCCAAATCTTCGGAGAGGGGCAGCATACAAATCTAATAAATTATTATTATTAATTATTATTTGAATTGTGTCCGGAAACAGATCGGCAGCTAATGCAGTCCGCAGAGTGATGACGAGACTTCTTAAAATTGCTCAGGTTCAGAAACATTACTGTAGATGATTTGTTTGTTTGTTTGTTTGTTTGTTTGTTTGTTTGTTTGTCTGTCTGTCTATCTATCTATCTATCTATCTATCTATCTATCTTTCATTCATTCATTCATTCATTCATTCATTCATTCATTCATTCATTCATTTATTTATTTATTTATTTATTTGATTTGTATGCCGCCTCTCTCCGCAGACTCGGGGCGGCTAACAACAGCAATAAAACAGTACAACAAAATCCAATACTAAAAAACAGGTAAAAACCCATTATATAAAAACTAGTCATACATACAAACATACCATGCATAAAATTGTAAAGGCCTAGGGGGAAAGTGTATCTTAGTTCCCCCATGCCTGGCGGCAGAGGTGGGTTTTAAGCAGCTTATGAAAGGCAAGGAGGGTGGGGGCAATTCTAATCTCTGGGGGGAGTTGGTTCCAGAGGGTCGGGGCCGCCACAGAGAAGGCTCTTCCTCTGGGTCCTGCTAAGCGACATTGTTTGGTTGATGGGACCCAGAGAAGACCCACTCTGTGGGACCTAACTGGTTGCTGGGATTCATGCAGCAGAAGGCGGTCCCTGAGGTAATCTGGTCCGGTGCCATGAAGGGCTTTATAGGTCATAACCAACACTTTGAATTGTGACCAGAAACTGATCGGCAACCAATGCAGACTGCGGAGTGTTGGAGTAACATGGGCATATTTTGGGAAGCCCATGATTGCTCTCGCAGCTGCATTCTGCACGATCTCGAGTTTCCGAACACTTTTCAAAGGTAGCCCCATGTAGAGAGCATTACAGTAGTCGAACCTCGAGGTGATGAGGGCATGAGTGACTGTGAATAGTGACTCCCGGTCCAAATAGGGTCGCAACTGGTGCACCAGGCGAACCTGGGCGAACGCCCCTCTCGCCACAGCTGAAAGGTGTTTCTCTAATGTGAGCTGTGGATCGAGATAGATAGATAGATAGAGGTAGGTAGGTAGGTAGATCCATACGTATACAGGTAACCCTTGACTGACAATCCCAAATGAGTATAAAATTTCCATTACTAAGTAAGACAATTGTTAAGTGAATTTGGCCCCATTTTACAACTATTCTTGCCACAGCTGTTAAGTGAATCACTGCAGTTATTAATTTAGTAACAAGGTTGTTAAATGAATCTAGCTTCCCCATTGACATTCCTGGTCAGAAGATCACAAAAAGATGATCATGTGATGATCCCAGGACACCGCAAACGTCAAAAATAAATGCCAAGCTTCTGAAATGCCAAGCATCTGAATTTTGATCAGGTGATCATGGGAATGCTGCAATGGTCACCAGCATGAAAAATGGTCAAAAGTCATTATTTCCAGTACTGCTGTATTGGATTCAAACAGTCACTAAACAAATGGCTATAAACCGAGGACTACCTCTATATGCCCATAGATACAAATCTTAATTTTTGACTTATGGTAAATTCATTTGTAAGGATAAACAACTGTTTTGTGAGAGCCAGCTTAAGTGAAGCGATAAAATTAAATTGAAGTTAACTACCTTCCTAGTAAAAGAGGCATTACGTTTTGATAGTAAATTACCAGCCACTGATATTTCATGACTTCCATGAGTGAAGGGGCCGTTTTTGAGGAGAGAGCCATGAGAAAAGAAACAAGGCTTGAAATCACCAATTATTTCCTTTAGCTTGTCCTGCACTAAATCTGTCAGAAAAGTGCCATTCATGGTCTTGTTATTGTGGAAGGATAGGACTTATTGATGGAAGGAGAAAATGTTACACCAGCTGGGCCCTTTTTCTATGTTCTATATGGGCACTTGTTTTTGTTGTTGCTGCTTTTGAATCATTGTTGATTCCTGGAAATGATGGTGATGGTGAACCTATGGCATGTGTGCCACAGGTGACACACAGAGCCGTATCTGCCAGCAAGTGAGCTGTTTCTCTAGCTTAGCTCCAGTGCACAATGTGCGCTCTGGCCAGCTGATTTCTGACTCACGCAAAAGCTCTGGGAGGGCATTTTCAGCTTCCAGAGGGCCTCCTAGGAGCCAGTGATTTTCACTCTCCCCAGATCTAGGAAAGACTCTGGACTCTGGAGCCTGGCGAGGGCAAAAAACAAGCCTACTGGGCCCAGCGGAAGTCAGGAAACAGGCCCTTTCCAGCCTCCAGAGAGCCTCCCTCTGCATCCAGCCTCTGGAGGTTTCCTAACTTCACAGGAAGCTGCACAGCCTTCTGGGGGAGCAGGGGAAGCCATTTTCGCTCTCTCCAGACATTGAATTATGAGTGTGGGTACTCACGCATGTGTGATAGCACGCATGCATGCACTTTTGGCTCCTGAGGAAAAAAAGGTTCCCCATACCGTAGTTCTGCAGTTCTCTTTGCAAGATTTTTTTTAAATGAATAGCTAATAATAGCCTATTTCCAGAGGTGGGGAGAGAGAGAGAGAGAGTGGGAGGTGGGGATTGGCTCAGGGTTACACAGCTGGCTTTCTGCTTAAGATAGAATTGTTACTATGGCTCGGTGCAGCTAGGCTGCGAGACCTTCGACATTCGCAGAGCAGAATTTTTGGTAAGAGGGTGGATGTGTGCTAAAGCCAGTAACGACACAGACTTAGTATGTAAAACAAATATTATTTACATATATATATATATTTACAAGCATAAAGCAGAAACAAAGCACATAGCAGCATGAAGCAGAATATACTCTCCCCATGAGGTAAAGGCAAAGAATGAATGAGCTATCCAGCATCATCATCGGGAGAGAGTTCTGGCGCCCTCTTATGGCGAACCAGCCAAAATCCTTAAAGATATATTGCATCTATAAAGGTACAAACTACAATTGGTAGTTTGTGTACATGGCAACCCCAAATACTGGTTTAGTACCATGTTCTAACAAGAATTGAAACTTAAAATCTCCCAGTTTCTACGTTGGTACCTCAGCCACTATACCAAACTGGCTTTCTGTGGAGACACATAACTTATCTTTTTTTCTGGGATAAAAATGAAAAATGACTCACTGTTGGGAGTAGCCAGCATGCCTAGCAGAGGATGAAGTCTCTTTGATCATGGAGACAGCCTTCAAATCAAGGTTTTCCTTCTTAAGGCAGATGAGCCTCCTTTGTATGAATATTATAATATCCTTTATTTGACGGTTCAGAAGCTTTAGCACATCACACTAAATTTGTATTGTGAGGATATTGATTCATGAGCCATCTTTCCTTAATGCACAGAATCTTCTTGCCTTGCATAGAAAGTTCAGAGACTATTCCCCCCACCCCCCAAGTGTATGGTTATTTTGGGGGAATGGGAAGGTGAAGTTCAAAGGCTCCTGCACTATGAGACTGATTTATAAACAGAAACACAAAGAGCCCGGTTTACTAAAAAGCTATTTAATTTGTACCTTTTGCAAGCTGAAGGTGTGCCTTTTCTTTTGAAGCTGAAGTCAGCAAGATGATAATGGGAAGGCAACATCCTAAAGCTGGTAACATGAAAAAGGAAGCAGTTCAAAGCCATAATGAATGGTACATGAGAAAGAATAGCAATGACTCAGAAGAATGAGTCATGGCAAGAGAGACCGCTGAAAGAAAAATCATCCTTTCTCTTTGCCTTGTTAGAGAAGAAAAATAATCTACAAGGGATGGGAAGGATTGATCGAAGGGTCTCTGGAATATTTGAAAGAAAGCCACAATTAGACCTGAGCACTTTGCACTGAAACAGAACTAGCATTAGCAGTGAAATATGTAACCATAGAAATCACTTTAGATTGGACACCCACTTCAGGAATTTAATGTTTTAATGTTTTAATGTTTTAATGTTTTTTATTTTTTCTTAATTTTTTAATGTTGTTTTAATGTTTTAATGTTTTAATGTTTTAATGTTTTTAAATGTTTTTAAATGTTTTTAAATGTTTTTAAATGTTTTTAAATGTTTTTAAATGTTTTTAAATGTTTTTAAATGTTTTTAAATGTTTTTAAATGTTTTCATGTTTTCATGTTTTCATGTTTTCATGTTTTCATGTTTCCATGTTTCCATGTTTTCATGTTTTCATGTTTTCATGTTTTCATGTTTTCATGTTTTCATGTTTTCATGTTTTCACGGTTTAACGGTTTAACGGTTTAACGGTTTAATGCGTTATTGTTATTATTTTAAAACCAGTGCTTCTTAACAATTTCATGCAGTCCTCTTCCTGCCCAAACAAGCAAACACAAACAGAATAATAAAGCATACATCCCTCCCAATTTTATTTTTACCATCAGTACAGTTATTAAGCATTTGTGTTAAAACCTGAGCATTGTATATCAATAATAAGAAATAAGAGCTGAGCAGAAATAGTGTTTAAAAAAAGTTTAAATGGCCAGCAAAAAATAAAAATAAAAATGGGGCTACTATACTTTATACCCAGCAAAAATGAACATGAATTAAAAGTTTGAATATTATATACAGATTATTCACTTTTATATGCCCTAACATTTTGAAATCAGAGAAGGGCCCTTGTCTTCAGCACTACCGGCACATGCGCAGCAAGCGAAATCTCATGCAAGGGCACATGCATGAATGAGATTTCAGTGATTTTTGCCGATATTTCTGCGCATGCGCAGAAGCAAAAAAAATGACAAAAATCGCCAGAATCTCACTCATGTCAGTGTTCTCACATGAGATTTTTCTTGCTGTGCATGCACAGAAGCCAAATATTGTGTGGGGGAGCACGTGCGCACATAGGGGATGGGCAGCTGCGTGTGCACCCCAGAATTTCCTATCAGGACAGAGCACCTGGCTGCACGGCTGCTGCCCAACACTTGTCCAAATATGAAATATTAATATTGTGGCTCTCTAAATATATCTTTTTATCATATTAGTCTTAGGAAAGAGCAAAGGTCATGGTGCTACTGTGTTTCCCCGAAAATAAGACAGCATCTTATATTAATTTTTGCTCCCAAAGATGTGCTACGTCTTATTTTCAGGGGATGTCTTATTTTTTTTCAATGAATTGTATCCTGTATCCTTCTGCAGCAAAAACGCATCCAAACACACAGCTGCATGTCGGATGCGTATTGGATGTATTTTAAATCTGATTGATGCAGCGTTTTGTGATGCAATTTATGGACAGCAGTGTTATACAGTGATCCCCCGAGTTTCGCGATCTTGATCTTTGCGAAACGCTATATCGCAATTTTTCCACCCGATGACGTCACTCCCTTCCTTTCTCATCTTTCTTTCTTTCTCTCTTTCTCTAGCTTGCTTCTTCCTCTCTCACACTCTCTTCCTCCCTCTCTCATCTCTTTCTTTCCTTCTCTCTCTTTCTCTATCTCTCCCCCTCTTGCTCTCCAGCGGCGGGCGGCACCCAGGGAAGGTTCCTTCGGCCGCCCACCAGCTGATCTGCTCGGCAGCGCAGTAGCAGCGAGGAGCTGAAGATGGGGTTTCCCCTTTGCGTGGGCAACGGGGAAACCCCATCTTCGGCTCCTCGCTGCTACTGCGCTGCCGAGCAGATCAGCTGGTGGGCGGCCGAAGGAACCTTCCCTGGGTCTTCAACTCCCAGAGTGGCGGACATGCGGCGGGCGGACAAGCGGCGGACAAGCGGCGGGCGGACAAGAAAAGCGGCGGCCGGACAAGCGGAAAAGCGGCGGACAAGCGGCGGGCAGAAAAGCGGCAGGTGGACAAGCGGAAAAGCGTCGGACAAGCGGACAAGCGGCGGAAAAGCGGCGGGTGGAAAAGCGGCGGGCGGAAAAGCGGACAAGCGGCGGACAAGCTGAAAAGCAGCGGACAAGCGGGCAGGCAGGCGGCTCCTCAGCTGCTGGGTCTTCCCAGGTGCGGAAGTAAAAACACCATCTGCGCATGCGCGGCCATGGAAAAAGGGGCGCACATGCACAGATGGTGTTTTTACTTCCGCACCACTACATCCCGAAAAATCGATTATCGCGAGGGGTCTTGGAACGGAACCCTCGCGATAATCGGGGGATCACTGTATATGTTCTGTTCGGGAATACTGCGAAATGAAACATCTCCTACACCTTACTTTCAGGGGATGCCTTATATTAGCCAATTCTACGAAACCTCTCCCCTGTCTTACTTTCGGGGGTGACTTATTTTCAGGGAAACAGGGTAATTCAAAGAAAATAGATATATTTACCTTTTTGTTAAGACACACTCCCTATTTATGACCCTATTCATGGTAGAGGCAAGTCAGTGGGATGGCCAGATGCCCTTCCTGATAGCCATGCGGAATTCACAGCAATTTTTTTTTCTTTGAGCCTTAGGAGAGAAACATCTGCCACTATCTCTCAATCTTCTGATTGGGAGGCAAGCATTTTCATTACATATATCTTCAGGTATTCTTGAAATTGGCAGGTACAGTAGCCTTCTCTAATCTGATGACTCCCAGATACATTTAACCTCTGGTTGTTACTGATTCTAGCTAGGAACTTTTTGAGTTGGAATACAATAGAACTAAAAGCCTAAGGTTGGGGAAAGCTAAAATATAATTGTAATACCAGGTTCCACTATGTACTTGTGCAGTTTCAAAATGACTTGGAGCTAAACTGGTAGAGTCATAATGTAGGAAATCCTTCTGATAGTGCCGCTATGAGAAATGGATAGAATCTGGCATTATGTGATTAATGTTTCATATAAAATCCTTAATAATTCAGACCCATTTGGATATAATACTTAAAGGAATACTTAACAAAACAATGGTAAGCTATTCTGTTATAAGGAGGTAACCAGAAATAGTTCTTGCTGCATTATATAACATAGTCACTTTTCCCATTGAATATTAGAACATGAAGCTCAAGCATCTGAGGTTCTGTTAAATTCTTAACTCCTTCATTTCTGATAATATTTCTCTTTTAAGCACCCCGGTGTTGTATTCATTGCTAATGCAAGATTTACTATGAAGCCAAAAAAATAATTTAAAGCATTCTTTCATAATCCCATTTCATCGTCTCCATAGCAGGCACAGGATACAACTGAAAATATGCAAATATGATGCACTTATGAGAAAGAAGTACCTATTTGTGAAAAAGCTGTAGATAACTATTATTGTTTTTAATTGATTGATTTTTTTTATCACTGTAAGAGAAAACTTTTTCTTCCACAGTTTTCTCAAGTTTTAATCCATTTGAATTCCATCTAGTGTTTTCTTTGGTTTGGTTTGCACCTGATGAACTCGGAGTCTAACCAATAACTGCACACTGAAAGCAAATGAAGAAGGAATATTAGGAGTAGCATTTTCAATAGATTAATATTAGTAGTCATATTTAAATTGACTCAGTTTGATGTGGTGATTAAGACACCAGACTAGAAAATTGGAGATTATAAATTCAGACATATAACCAGCTGGGTGGCCTTAGGAAAAAAGCAATGGCAAATCACTTCTGAAAAACTTTGATGAGAAAACTGCAGAGATTAGTCCAGTCTGAGAATCAGACAGGACAAAAGGAACAAAGTATTAATTATTGTATTTTTTGGAGTAAAAGATGCATTGTTTTCCTCCCTAAAGAAGCTGACAATTTGGGTGTGTGTTACTTTTTGGAAGCTTTTGCCCCCCAGCCCTAATGAGATACTAACAATCTTCCCAGCTTGCAGGATTTATTCATTCCTCCTCCCTCCAAAGATTTTTTTTTCAAGGCCTAAGTCTTTGCAGGCTTGTTTTCATTGCAACTTCCTCCAAAGAAGATTGTTTTAAGCCCTAATCAGGGATAAAATAATGTGTTGAAGGATGCTAGCCAGATAAATACCTGGTAGGTAGATTTTTTCCCCATTTCCCTCCTCCCAAACTAAGGTACATCTTATACTCTGGTGCATCTTATACTCCAAAAAATAAGATATTTATTTGCCACTTAACCCCAGTGAACTCTTCTATTCAAGTCAGAGCAGCATATTTCAGGGAAGTCTGAAAAGTTCCAGGAACAGACCATACACATCTACTTTTTAAAAATATTTAAGATCAGTTGGTTACATTGATTTTGAATTCAACTGCTGATAAACTTTACTGTGTACGTCAAAGGGAAAAAAAGCTGAGTTATGGCATAGTAAGAATAACAGAATAAGACTTAAGAATACAAATCTAATAAATAATAATAAGTAACTTCACCGGTTTACTCACTTTCAGTTTCTTTGGTGGCTACCATAGCTTCAATAAAAATGGTAGCAGAGCTTTAATTACATCTTTTCCTCATAACAACCTTGAACTTTTTTGATCAGATCTTGATTTCTAGAAGCCAAGATTGGGAGTCAGCCGAGAGCCAGTTGGGTATAGTGGCCTGAGTAGAAACTAGGAAATTGTGATTTCTAGTTTTCATTTAGGCATAAAGACCAGCTGTTGGCTTTGGGCTAGTCACTCTATATCAGCCCAACCCATTTCACTATTGATTAATAATCACAATTGTGATTAATAACCGGGCTGTTTTGAGAAAAAGTGAAGATGAAGACATTTGATACCTGAGTTGTATAAAAATTAAGGTGGACTAAAATCTAATAAATAAAATATTTTTGTCCTAAACCCTCAAATAAACTATTTTTTTTTGTTCTAAAGCTTGGAAACCAGAATGTAGGCTCCCAGCAAGTACAGAAAACATGAAAATATATTTTGTAATTCCTACTTGGATGATGTCACAAGTGGACTTATCCATGCACCATTAGTCTAGTACAGTGATGGCGAACCTTTTTTTCCTTGGGTGCCAAAAGAGCATGTGTGCATGCTATGACACATGTCCAAGTGTCCACACCCATAATTCAATGCCTGGGGAGGGTAAAAACAGCTTCCCCTGCCTCCTGGAGAACTGGAAACGGATTGTTTCCCAACTTCTGGTGGTCCAAATAAACTCGTGTTTCACCCTCCCCAGGCTCCAAAGGCTTCCCTGGAGCGGGGGGAGGGTAAAAATGTTCTCCCTGTTCCCCTGGAGGCTCTCTGGAAGCCAAAATCACCCTCCCAGAGCCTCTGTGTAAGCCAAAAATCAGCTGGCTGGCAAACACATGCATGTTGGAGCTAAGCTAGGGCAATGGCTTATGTGCCAGCAGACATGGGTCTGCATGCCACCTGTGGCCCTGGTGCCATAGGTTCGCCATCCCTGGTTTACTACCAGAGTCTCCAACCTTGGCAAATTTAATACCTGAGAATTTCAACTTCATGCTGTCTAGGAAATTCTGGGAAGTCCACAGGTTTCCAAGGTTGGATACCCTTGGTCTGGTTTAGACTGAGCCATAATGTTAAAATGTAGAATAAAAGAAACGTGCCCATTGAGGCAAAAATGGTGAGTGGACATAATGAAGGATTCAGATATCAGGGGCTGGTTGAAAGAGAGAGTCTAAGCACTAGCTTTAGGCACGAAATAGGTTTCAGTATTAAGCCATTTTCATGTATTCACTGCATTAAGCTACCCTTCCTTCCTTTAAGAGTTCAAGGTATGTTATTGGTACTTATGTTCTATTTAACTGTCAGACAAGTTAAGATGAGAAATTGTGGTTATATGAAAGGTATACCCTTGGAGACATTTTTATAAAACAATTATGCTATATGAAAAGCAAATGGAAGTATCTCTGCATGATTCCGTATCAAGTTATTCATATAATTGTTATCAAGTTGTTTATGCAAATATTTAAATACTATAAAAAAGGCATTAAATTGACAAGACATGCATTATTTTGTTCTCTGCTTCTATTTTATCAGGGGTGGGGGGTGTTGAGGTGCTGATAAGCTTCTTGGATCTTTTTTTGTCATGGGTCGCCCTATGAAGACTGTTCCATATCATAAAAATCCCATTAAAATGTGCCTTGAATCAAATTATTGAAATATTGCAGATGATTAATCAGTTAGGCTATGAAAGGCTTTCAAATTCAATGAATAAGTTTCATCACCTCCTGAAGCACAATGAAGTAACGGTCAAATGAATTTCATCCTGAATTAACACTAAAGGGTATTAAGCTTCTTTTCATTAAGCAACTAATCTTTTTTGTTGATTGATCCGTTGGATTTTGGCCTATAAACAGTAACCAATATAGGAAAACCAAAAACTGTATGAATTGGTTCTTACTATTCTTTTGCTTAGAACCCTGCTCATAAAGACATAAGGTATGAATCTTTGTCATCTGTTTGGCTCAATCCTTCCCAAGGATATAGGTAGCTCAGAGTTAGAGCAAAAAAAAAGAAGAAGTGGTTTGACACTTGTGAGAAGTGACCTCTATAACCTTTACAGACAGCTCAATAATGAAAGTGTATTGTTCCCTTGTGAGATTAATTTCACTGCCTAGTTAGTTGTACTGTAGATCACTGGTTGATAAGAACACCAAGATTTAGAAGAGCCTTTCCCAATTTTCTTTATTTAAAGGGTCATTCCCTCCCCCCCTCAAGTGTTTGGCAAGTCCTTTGAAGCAGACACAGACAAATGACTGGATGATAACAGCTAGGTACCACCATACACTTGTCATTATTAGGCTTGTTTCAGCCTTCCCAATTTTTCTAACAATTTCTACCAGGTAATAATTTTCAGAGCTATTCAAAGTCTCCAAAAGCACAGAATGAATACAAATTAATGCCTGCAAGAATAGGCAACACAGTATTCTCAGCAATTCTGGAGGATACG
The DNA here is from genome assembly GCF_031021105.1 of Erythrolamprus reginae. NCBI lineage: Eukaryota > Metazoa > Chordata > Lepidosauria > Squamata > Dipsadidae > Erythrolamprus > Erythrolamprus reginae. The sequence continues at coordinate 95,461,984 of NC_091953.1, read as the reverse complement.
GTAATTTCTACATTTATTGTCCAAGCCAGGAGCAGTTGACAGGATCTACCCACCCATCAACTACCTACCTATGCAAAAATCTACAGTGGTACCTCTACTTACGAACTTAATTCGTTCCGTGACCAGGTTCTTAAGTAGAAACATTTGTAAGAAGAAGTAATTTTTCCTATAGGAATCAATGTAAAAGCAAATAATGTGTGTGATTGGGGAAACCGCAGGAAGAGTGGAAGCCCTGTTTCCTCCCAGGAGATTCCTAGAAAGGCCCCATGGAGGCTTCTCCCTGCCTTTTCCAGCCCTGTTTCCTCCCAGAAGATTCCTAGAGAGGCCCCACAGAGGCTTCTCCCTGCCTTTTCTAGTTACAGTTTCAGAGGCTGGGGTTTGTAAGTGGAAAATGGTTCTTGAGAAGAGGCAAAAAAATCTTGAACACCTGGTTCTTATGTAGAAAAGTTCATAAGTAGAGGTGTTCTTAGGTAGAGGTACCACTGTATATCTAAAAGGATCCCCTATAGGAATGTTTACATTCTCTTGTTGATAAAGGAACCACCAAATTCTATGAGAATTGCTTTTCCATAAGAATAGAACTGCATTGTTAGTATTTTCATTGATGTTGAAGCCAAAATCCTTGCCAGTAGAAATCTAAAATAAATTTAAGCACTAATCCAATTTACATTGATTGGAGAGTCTGTGGAGAGGGGCGGCATACAAATCTAATAAATAAACAAACAAATAAACAAAGATTGAATAAACCAGTATAGGATTATATTCTCATCTAGCAAAAGGGGAATATTCTAATGTAGTCACTCTTCATTTTTCCATTTTATGTTTTTCTACCAGGTCAGAAGTTCCATATGTTTTTAGGATAGGATAGGATAAGATAGAATAGAACAGGATAGACCTTGGAAGTTTTTTAATCCAACCCTCTACTCAATCAGGAGACTCTATACCAGTGATGACTAACCTTTTTTTCCTCAAGTGCCAAAAGTATGTGTGTGTGTGTGCTATTGTGCATGCATGAGTGCCCACACCCATAATTCAATGCCTGGGGAGGCCCTCTGGAGGCCTGAAACAGCCCATTTCCCAACATCTGGTAGGCCCGTTTTTCGCCCTCCCCAGGCTTCACTGACCTCTCTGGAGCCCAGGGAGGGCAAAAAAATTCTTCCCCCACCCACCTCAGGGACTCTCTGGATGCCGAAAATGCTCTCCCAGATCACTGGTTGAGCTGAAAATGTACATGCACATTGGAGCTGAACTAGACTAATGGCTCACGTGCCAGCTGATATGGCTCCATGTGCCACCTGTGCCATCCATGCCATAGGTTCTCCATCACTGCTCTATACCATTTCATACAATTGACTGTCCAGTCTATTCTTAGACTGTGTGAGCACCTTTATGGACAAATGTTCTGAGCACAAGATTCATGGTGATGGCAGAGTGAGTGTGTTGCCGTTTGGGACATGTGATCTGCTAATTTCCAATTTGTATTCCAATGGAAATTGGAACTATTCCACTATCATATGGGAACTCTTGCATTTAGCATTTCAAACCCCATATGGATATATCTCTTCTAGTGCTAGAGTACCATCCCTTATTTTATCATGCTTTAGCTGTCCCATAACGCTCCCTTCCCTTTGAAAAATGCAAGGCTTTTTGTCTGGCTTCATGATATTTGTACAGTTAGCAATCAAAAGCTTGACAGCCCTTCAACTAAGAGGATTGGAGCTAAATCTTCCAAAGCTTTGAGAGAGAAGAAAATACCTTTATTTCACAGAAATTGCTAGCAACTGCTGAAGCAAGTGAAGCTAGCAGAAGAACAACCCGCTCTGTTCCCTGTTCCATTTTGGGTCCTTCTGAGAAGTAAATAAAATGTACCAGCCATTGCCATCTTTACACCAGCCTGTTAGATTCAGTCTGTTTCAAAGTGTATCCTCAGCATGGTGCTTTCCCTTTTGAGAAAATAAAAAGCTAAGGAAAGAAAAAGGCACGTTCTCCTTTACCTGCTGCAAATTACATGTGCAATTTGGTTTATGTGCATGAGCCTTTTACCTGATGTAAGCATCCTTTTTATCATTTGCAATGTTTGTTAAAATTAAAAAAGAGCTTCCCTATGCCAGAGGTTTTGAATATGTCTCTAAAATATTTTAATTTTCTGGAGGCAATAAAAAAGACTTGCTTCTTTGTGCTATCCAAAATGCATCTGTGTGAACAAGAGTGGTTTGAGCTCTCCAGATGAATGGATCACAATTTGAGGAAACCATCATCAGAGCTCCTTTTGGTTTTGAAATGTAGAATAGGCATGCCGATGGCAATTGCAGCTGTTGCCACTGCTCGAGAAGAGTTAGTTAGGTTTAATACTTTTCAAAGAGAATATAGTTGCAACTATACTAAAGTAACTAAATTAAATCAGTTAGCGGTACCTGAACACACTTGCAAGTGGATCACAAGCTTCTTAGAAGAAAGGAAGCAGCAGATGAAGCTAGGCAAAATCAATCAGATACCTGTACAATTAGTACAGCCACCCACACCCCCACAAGGTTGTGTACTCTCACCACTTCTTTTCTCTATACTTACCAATGACTGCATCTCAGATGATCCATCTTTAAAACTACTGAAGTTTGCAGATGATACAACAGTGATTAGTTTCATTCAAGGCAAAGATGAAGCCACATACAGACAGGAGCTTGAACAACTAGCTCATGGTGAGACCAGAACAATATAGAATTAAACACACTCAAAACCGTAGAAATGGTGGTAGACTTTAGAAGAAACCCTCACATTCTACCACCTCTTACAATTCTAGACAACACAGCATCAATAGTAGAGACCTTCTGAAGTAGACCCAGAGACAGGGTTTTGAGCAATCGGTACTTTTATTCAGCTCAGAGAACAAGTGACAGCTCAGCAAGGTAAAGTGACAGTTCAGCGAGTACCGACTGGCTCTGCAGGGAGAAACCGCTTCTTTTATACTTTTGCGGTTCCCGCCAAAGCGAGAGCCGGCCGCGTCTGAGCCAATCAGGAGCGACTTCCTGCTTGGGCTCAGACAGCGCTGGAAAAGAGGAACAAACTATTTACAGCGTTACAAGGTAGCCATTCCAGGATACAACACCCCTCCCCTCATAGTTGGACTCATCCATCAAGAAAGCCACGTGACGAAGTCGTCCAATCGGTGAGGCCTTCGAGGCTCTCGCGCTGACCTGCGCAGTCCATTTTCTCCTTCGCCACTGACTGTGGAGGATGGCTCGCCGCTGCTCTCCCGGTGCGGCGGACTTGGCCTGGCGGGCCCAACGAAGGCCTCGGAGGACGAGGATGGCTCGGCGTCGCTGGATGGTTCCCCCTGGCCCGATAAGTCTCTTTGCGTGTTTCTTAGTTCGGGCAATGTACAAAAGTCTGTTGAAGGGGGAGAGTCCGAGTCAGCGGGTTGTTGCAATTGGTTTTCAGTTCGTTTCCGAATGTGGTCTATGTGTCGTTTCCACAAACGACCATCCTCCAGTTTAACAATATAAGTCTTGGGTGCGTTTTGCTTAACAATAATTCCCTTCATCCAGTTTACATTTCCATCAAAGCATTTTACATATACATTTTGACCCAAATACATTTCTCTTTCTGGTTTCATGCACATTTGGTTATTATTCACACAGAACCTTGGGTTTAACCTGTCTAATGGTGACCTCAACTTTCTCCCCATCAATAACTCTGCAGGGCTTACATGTGTGTGCGAGTTAGGGGTAATGTGCTGGGTTAATAAGAATTGGTCCAAGTTCTGTTGCACATCTCCAGGGCCTGACCTGTGCAATGCCTCCTTTGCCACCCTTACGTAACGTTCTGCCAACCCGTTAGCCCAGGGCGAGTAAGGCGAGATGAGGGCATGTCTGACCCCTAGGCCATCTAGGAATAATTCGAATTGCCTGGCTGTTAGTTGTGGTCCATTGTCAGACACTAATAGATCAGGGCAACCATGGGATGCAAACAGTCTGCTCAATACCTTGATAGTGGCACTTGTGGTTATGTTGTTCATTGCTATTATTTCCAACCATTTGGAGAAAGCATCAACCACTATTAGGAAGTACTGAGACCCCACTGGGCCAGCAAAATCAATGTGGATCCTAGACCAAGGGCCAGCAGGCTGTTCCCACTCAGCCGGAGTTGTTTTGGGGGGACTGGGCCTAGACTCTTGGCACGGGTCACACTTTGAAACCCAACTTTCAATATCAGCATCAAGCCCTGGCCACCATAAATGCCCCCTTGCTAGGCTCTTCATCCTGACAATCCCAGGATGGCCCACGTGTAACATTTTGAGTACCTTTTCCCTTAGGCGTTTGGGGATGATCACTCTATCCCCCCACAGCAAACAACCTTTTACATATGATAATTCAAGCCTTTTGTTCTTAAAATCACACAATTCAGGTTTAACAATATCATTTTGCCATCCCTTTAGAACACAGTTCACCACTTGTTTAAGGATTTGGTCTTGCTGCGTGTGTGCAGCTACCTCTTTTGCTGTGGTTAGTGGGTTTTCCTCGAGTTCTATCATTAGCACATCTGTGGCAGGAACAGGGTCTTCTACCAAGTCTGCTATGGGGCATCTGCTGAGGCCGTCTGCATGATTGATTTCCTTCCCCCCCTTGTGGGTGAGCTCATACTGATACCCTGAGAGGAAAAGGGCCCATCTGATTAGTCTTGGAGACATAAAAGGTGGAGTGGGCTTGTTGGGGGCTAGCAGGCCCAGTAGGGGTTTGTGGTCAGTGACTAGCTCAAAGCTTCTCCCAAAAATGTAATTGTGAAACTTCTTTACCCCTGCCACTAATGCTAGAGCCTCCTTGTCTAACTGGCTATAATTCCTCTCTGTGCTGGTCATGGTTCTTGAAAAGAATGCTATTGGGGCCTCTGTCTTATTCGGTAGAACGTGAGCTAAGACTCCTCCTATGCCGTACGGCGAAGCGTCGCACGTGAGCCTAATGGGTAGTGAAGCACTATATTGGACTACTACACTTTTAGAAGTTATTAAATTTTTTATTTGAGAAAAAGCTTCACGTTCAGTTTTCCCCCATGTCCAGCGGGCTTCCTTCTGGAGTAAACGATGGAGAGGCTCTGCTACTGTTGCCTTCTGCTTTAAAAAAACGGAATAAAAATTAAGGAGGCCCAAAAATGCCTGCAACTCATTCTTATCTTGTGGCTCTGGGGCTTCTCTAATTGCTCTCAGCTTCTCTGTTGTGGGGTGGATACCTTCCTTATCTATTTTATACCCAAGGAATTCAACACTGTCAGTTCCCCAGACACATTTATCAGGCTTGATTCGTAACCCTTTGTCCTGTAGCCTCTTAAGTACTTCCCTTATTCTTTTGTTCACTTGCCCCTGGTTTTCCCCTGCAATTAAGATGTCATCAAAATATGGAATTGCCCCATTTACCCCTGACAATAGGCGTTCCATGATGCTCTGGAATATTCCTGGGGCTATGCTTACCCCAAACTGTAACCTCGTGCATTTGAAAGCCCCCCTGTGTGTTACAATCGTTTGGGCGTTTGCTGTTTGTTCATCGACCGGAAGCTGCTGGTAAGCCTGGGCCAGGTCGATCTTTGCGAACCTTTTTCCCTCCCCCAGGGAGTGTAAGAGTTGTTGCACGACCGGGATGGGGTAGGGGTGGTGTTGGAGTGCCTTATTCAAGGTTGATTTGTAATCAGCGCAAACTCTTAAAGAGCCATCTGGCTTCAATGGTGTCACTATGGGAGTTTCCCATGGCCCCTGTTCCACAGGGACCAAAATACCTTGACTAATGAGTTTGTCCAGCTGCATGTCCAGCTTGGGGAGAAGCGGAAGGGGAACCCTGCGAGGTTTCAGTCTGACCGGTGGGACCTTGGGGTCGATAGAGAAAGATATAGGGGGTCCCTTATACAATCCCAAGGTGGGGCTGAACACTTCAGGGAACTCTTTCACAAAGTTAGGCATATTATCACAGTTTACATTACACACACCCGAAATTTCGATCCCCAACGGTTCCATCCACGCTAGACCCAGCAGGGAGTGTTTGGCCCCCGTCACAATAAGCATGGGAAGGGTACATTTCACATTCTTAAAGGCAATAGGTACATTTGCTGTTCCCAGGACCGAGATTACCCCCCCTTGGAAGTCTCTGATCACCAATGAGGTTTGAGTTAAGTCAGCCTTAGACACATTAGGCATGTATAGTTTAAATTTTTCCCAGGGCATGATGGTATATCTCGAGCCCGTATCCAGCTCCATTGAGCAAGGCTGGTTATTTAGTAACAATGAGATAACAATTTTAGCCCCCTTTTTGGTTGCCGTGTTATTCACGGAAAATTTAGAGTTACCTCTATTGTAGTCGCGGTTAGCGCTTGAGTAGTTCCTTTGACCCGAGCTGCGGAACGGTCTCCTTTCTCGCGATTGGGGGGGTTGGTTTTGAGGTCGCTGGTATTGTTGTGTGGCAAACGTTTCTTCTGGTGCCGTTGCTCTGCATGCGATGGCGATGTGGCCTCTCCGGTTGCAACGGTGGCAAGTAGCGTCTCGGAAGGGGCATCGATGGCGCTGGTGATTTCCCCGGCAGCCCGCGCAGGGGGCTGGGTGAGTAGCTCTAGGATGTCTCGGCTGGTCTTGCAGGAGGAGGCAGTTGTCCCCGTTTCTAGTCGGCTGGCTGAGGTCGTCTGTTCCCTCGGCGCTGGGAGACTCGGCGTTGATTTTGGCAATGATTTCTCGCCTTCCGTGCTCCTTTAATTCTCTTGCCGCTGCGTCGGCTGCTTCCGCGGTTTGTGCCAATTTAATTACGGTTTGTAGCGTCGGCTCTTCTTCGGTGAGGAGTTTGTTTCTCACCGAGTTGCTCTTCATGCCGAAAACCAAGGCGTCGGTAAGGCGAGCTTCCGGGTCTTGAAACTTGCATTGAGCAAGTACCGTTCGAAGCCGCGTTGTGAATTGGCTGATTGACTCGGTTTCTCTCTGAGCCATCATGTGAAATTGATGCCGGTAAACCATGGCTGGTCTGGTTGGTTTAAAATGGCTCGCTAGTTTCTGTTGAAGGACGTCCCACGCTGTGGCTCTTGCTTGTTCTGGCTCGGTGAGAGTTTGGGCAAGTCTACGGATCTCTGCGCCGCAGTAGTTGAGAAAAATAGCCCGTCTGCGATCGGCTCCGGCGTCCTGCATTCCCGCCGCCTCGAGGAATATCTCGAAGGTGGCCATGTACTCGTCCCATGTCATTTTCTCGGAATCGAAGAGTTCTGGAGCCTGGCCGATCTGGATTTTGTCCATGTTGCACGCGAAGTTCTTCCGTTCGTTCGTCGCCAGTGAAGTAGACCCAGAGACAGGGTTTTGAGCAATCGGTACTTTTATTCAGCTCAGAGAACAAGTGACAGCTCAGCAAGGTAAAGTGACAGTTCAGCGAGTACCGACTGGCTCTGCAGGGAGAAACCGCTTCTTTTATACTTTTGCGGTTCCCGCCAAAGCGAGAGCCGGCCGCGTCTGAGCCAATCAGGAGCGACTTCCTGCTTGGGCTCAGACAGCGCTGGAAAAGAGGAACAAACTATTTACAGCGTTACAAGGTAGCCATTCCAGGATACAACACCTTCAAATTTCTAGGTTCTATCATATCTCAAGATCCAAAATGGTCACCTAAAATCAAAAGGTCATCAAAAAAGCACAAAAAAGAATGTTCTTTCTGTGCCAACTCAGGAAGCTAAAACTGCCAAGGAGCTGCTGATATAGTTCTACACTTGAACTGTATCCATAATGCTCAAGGCAACAAACCCAACCCCACTCATTTAAAAATCAAACAAATCCAGTATTAACCAGTAGAACTTGACTGATAATCTAGTCCTGCATCAACCAAGGAATTGATTAGGTAACTTCGGAGGCATTTCCAACTTTAGATTATATTACAATCCACTTTTTCCTGGTTGAATCTGTTCACCATTTAGATTAGCTGTAGAAGTACTTTATATATCTCAAAAGGAACTTCTCTCCTATAACCTGACCTAGCTTGGATCCAGGTTATCTTGAAGACCATATCTGTCAGTTAGATCTGCCTCTCCTGATTTAGTCATCAGTCACAGAATCCTCTCTCCGACACAACTCGGAAGAAGAGGAGCCCAGAGCCATGTTTTTTTCTAGGGCAGTCTTGACCTTGGGCAACAATCTCATCCACAAAATACCTCAATAGTAGATACTTAGAAAAAAATCTGTTTGTTTAAATTACATGTTAATTATAAGATCATTGTGATTGTTTGCATTTGAGATATACTGTATTATCCCTTTCAGAATGTTCAAAGTGGATCAGAGAAAGATATAGGAAATATAATAGTGTCATATTTGGCTGTAAACCTATTTGACCACACATTGATGATATATTGCTATTGTTTGAAACCATTTTTGTTTATTCCCAGCAGATTTGTTAGTACCGTATACACTTGAGTATAAGCCGAGTTTTTCAACACAAAAAATGTGCTGAAAAATCTGATCTCGGATTATACTTGAGTCACTGACAGTGTTTGGGAGCTGCGATGGCTCGAGTACCAGCAGGGACACTTCAGTTATACGCGACTCCTCAGGGAGCGCATACAGGTGAAGAGATACCGCTGCGGAGCAGAGAGTGAGTGCTCCCTGATCCACAATGGACTCCGGACAGCCGCAAACCTGTGGCTGTCTGGAGTATCCGGCACAGGCGGCATGATGACATCACGCGGTCTGTGCTGGCAAGAAGACAGAGCGGCAGGGAGATGGAGCAGTGGAGGATTGAGGTAAGTACTTGCATTTTTTTTTGCCTATACCTGCCTTGTGGGGGACAACTACCTGCCTATAATTGCCTATACCTTCATATTGGGGGACAATTATTCATTCATTCATTCATTCATTCATTCATTTTTGTATTTATTTATTTATTATTTACTCATTCATTCATTCATTTATTCATTCATTCATTCATTTTTTATGCCATCCTTCTCATTACACTCAGGGTAGCTTACAACATGTTAGCAATAGCTAACAGAGCCAGCATATTGCCCACACAATCCGGGTCCTCAATCAATTACCTGTGATGGTGATGACTGTGAACTCAGTGATTATGACAATGTCTATGCTGATAACCTCACATCAGCCAATGCTGAAACTTTTTTTGGACATACAAATGAGGAGGAGGAATCCAGTTTTGAAGGATTTTAACTCTTAGGTTTTAGCTTGGTTGCTGATTGAGCTACTTTTTTTTTTTACTTTTAAAGTTATTTTTAATACCAGATTGTTTTTGTTTACCCTCTTTTAAACTTACAGAACTAGTTTACTGGTTTTCTTCAAAATAAATATTCTTCTGATCCCTCATTTAATGTAATTTTATTGGTTAAGTTACTAGTAGCCACTGCATTTTCCACCCTAGGCTTATACTCGAGTCAATAAGTTTTCCCAGTTTTTGTGGCAAAAGTAGGTGCCGCAGCTTATAATCGGGTCAGCTTATACTTGAGTATATATAGTAAATAATGAATCTCCAGCAGCTTGCTATATGATAAATTGTGTTCACATGCAATATTTATGCAGTCACATAAAGCCCAAAAGCTATATGCAGCAATTGTAAAGCATGTATAAGACCAACAACACTGGTATATCAAAGACGATCAGAGCACTGTAATTGTATATAGGGTTTTGATAATCTTTTATGCCTTTGAAGTCCTAGCCTTCATTCACAGGATCAAGTATTAAAATCTAGTAGAGTATTAGGCTGCTATAGCCTTCTCCAGACAGATATGACTACATTCATTAGAATTCAAGTTCTACATTGATCATGGAGTTGAAGTCCCAAAACATTTCAGAAACACTAGATTCAGAAAGTTTGCAGATTAGGCTGCAGTCTTCTCTAGCAGCGGGATACTAGGTACATGCTTCCTTTCCCTCTCTTCCAACTCCATTTCAAGATTATGTTAAAGATGAGAAAATGATTTTTAATATTTCTAGGGTTTTAGAGTAATTAGTTAAATTAATTGGATTTTGGAGATTTATACTGTATATTGTTTCTTTTATATGTTGTAAGCTGTTCCAAGTCCTCGGAGAGGAGCAGCATATCAATCAATCAATCAATCAATCAATCAAATAAATAAATAAATAAATAAATAAATAAATAAATAATGAATGAATGAATGAATGAATGAATGAATAAATAAATACATAAATAAATACATAAATAAATACATAAATAAATAAATAAATTGCAAATCACCAGGAAGGCTGACGTGCATGACAGAAAATGTCTAATAAAGCAGAGGTCCCCAACCGCCGGTCCGCGGACCGGGACCGGGCCGTTGGGGTTTTCCAGCCGGTCCGCGGCGCCGCTGCCCTCCCGGCAGAGGACATTATGCAGGACAGGGTGGGGCGTCGGGCAGGGCGGGGAGAATCAGGAGGCTCCTTTGGCGGCTGGGGGCTGCCTGGCTTTGTGATTTTGGCTGGGGGGGAGTTAGGAAGGTCCTACTTCTCCCCCCCCCCAGCCAAAAACTCAAAGCCTATCTGCTGGATACGGGCGCTGAGCGGGACGAGCGGTGCCGAAGCCGGTGGCTGTGGCAGCTGCTGCAAGAGGCTTCCGCGCCGCTCTGTCCCACTCATCGCCCGTATCCAGCAGATAGGCTTTGAATTTTTGGCTGGGGGGGGAGAAGTAGGACCTTCCTAACTCCCCCCCCAGCCAAAATCACAAAGCCAGGCAGCCCCCAGCCGCCAAAGGAGCCTCCTGATTCTCCCCGCCCTGTGGAGAAGTGTGGAGGGCTGCGTCACTAAGCTCCACCCCTCCATAACCCCACTCCCATTTGACCAAACCCCCTCCCCCCCACCGGGCCGTGGAAAACTGGTCTAGCTTAAAGCCGGTCCCTGGTGCAAAAAAGGTTGGGGACCTCTGTAATAAAGAACCCTTTTTTTCTCATGGAAATGTCTTCAATCCATTTATTGAGGAAAATATGCTGTATCAAATCTAGAGGCTTATAATAACATGAGATGAATAGAATCAAATGGAGAAAAGTCCTTTCTAGACCAGAATTCTGCTCTTTATTTAGTGGCCATGTAGATGTTACTGGAAAGTCCACAAGCATGGTATGAATGCAAGAGCCCTTGTGCCTTTAAGTTCTGCAGTAATTGAGGATTGAGTTATATTTTCTGATACTAGGGCAATTTGTAACTGTGGTTTCTAGTAACCAAGACTCAAAATTTTAAAAATCTTGCTCTCTTGTTGCTATAACAGTCTAGCTCTTATTGCTGTTTTGTCATGCTAGGAAAGTAAAAGCAAAGTGGCTATACATACCCACACATGGAAACAGCTGGGAGCATCTTCTAAAACAGTTGCATGACTTACTGGTAATTACTTGTATGATTTGAAAAGCATCTTTTGTTTTGAAGGCAAAACCTGTTTTGAAGCCTGTCTATGGCCCTATTGTCTTTCAAATTTGAGAGTCAGTTTTGGAAGGGTAAGGAGGGTAGATAATTAAGTTATATGAACGTTACTCAAAGCTCCAATATTTTATCATGGTGCCTTTCTTCATTTACAAAATCCAATACTTGAATGACAAATATTCATTTTTGCACATGAACTATCAACCTATTCTGGCATAACGATCCATAATCCTAACAATTGCATGCATGTTGTCAACCTGCTTTCCCTTTAAAAAGGAAAAGTTTTTTTAAAAAAAGTTTTGAAATATTCCCAATTGAACTTTTGCCTGAGATGAGGTTGCAAATCACCCCTGTAATTCCATTCGCAACTTAAAGCAACGCATAGGCAGGAATAAGGAACTCCGATCTAAAAGAGCCCATGTGAGATAAAGACATTTCTCTTCTTTTCCCTAGCAGTTCATCTCAACTGTTTGTATTTAATGCTGAACTACTATTCAACTACTACTGCAAATGGCAGCTCAGCCTTGGCTCTCTCATTATTTGCCTAGCTGCTTCATTCAGTGGAGCAAAATGCTCAGCAACATGTTCCCTTATTAAACGAATTTGTCAGTGGAGCAACAGGAAGTTGAGCTAATGTCAAAAATCAGTTGTTAGTCATTGGTACCAAGTCAGAGTTATTAGTCTCAATGCTCCCTGTGTTCTGGTTCATTTAAAAATAAATAAATAAAAGTTGCTTTCAGGCAACAAAAAAACAAAGAGGGCTGATGTCTATATTTGGAGTGGGAACCTAGGAAGACCCTTCAACTATTTTCTGACAAAGCAATCATGATTTGTCACCCACTTATGAACGTCGTTTTGAGCAAAGGCGAAACCTCTGTGGGCAGCATGATTTACAGATAAATTCAAAGGCCATATCTTGGCTATAGTTAAAAGCAAACAGCAGTTCAATCACCCACACAGACAAGCTTTGGGTTTTTTTAAAGTACATTTCTATAGCTCATAAACTCCTGAAAAATGTAAGTCTTAAATGTGGTGGGAGAAATAGTGGTGCCAACAGAATAGGAGTTCAAAACAGAAATCCAAGGCCTTGTTGGAGAATTCATAGAGTGCATTCACCTCCAAATGCAGTGAGACTTTTTGAAGTAAATGCAGTATTAGGTTGAGATCTATTTCTTAGGTTCTGGTTAAGCACAATAGAAACAGAAGGCCAGATTTAAGGGTTTTGGGACTGACCTATGCTTCTTCCTATGATTTTTTTTTATTTCTACTATATGTTCAGGTCTACCACATTAAAATGTCTAATATTCAAGATTCAGAGTTACCAAACAGGATCTCCTAATGGCATTATTAGTTCTGCATTAAAATTTCCCCTGAAATTCAAAATCTGACAGTCAGTTCAATAACAATTATATTTCTTTCTTGGGTTGATCTAGTTTATTTGTTAAGTTTTCCTAGGATTTTTTTTAATTGCTATTCAAACATTGCCATAATAGCCAAGACAGCATTATGAGTCATCAACACATGTTACATTCAGAAATCAGATATTACATAAAGAATTATTACTTTTCATGCAGATACACACACATACACACAAAGCAATGGCCCATTTTCAATACACAAAATGAAATATTTGATTGTCACACATTTCTGAATTTTTCAAATAATTCTCTAATTTAAGAAACAAAAATATTCATCCAGGCCAGTATATTTGCTGCTTACTTTGCATAAATTCAGACCATGTCTAAGCTGTTCATGTTGACTAAGTCAACCTGTTATATATATTTCTGAATGTTCTTTATACTAAACGGAAGCATTGCAACCAATTGGGTCACTTACAGGGGTGGGCTATTGCCCGGATTGGGGTGGGGCGAGAACGCAGTGGGGTAGTGAAAATGGAGCTACACCTCAGAGCACCCAATTACCACTGAAAGATGTTAAAAGAAAAGGCAGGGCATCCTGCATAAGTCACGCCCACATTGTGGTACTAAAAATTTTGATAGCCCTTCACTGGTCACTTGTTAGATTAGTTTGTGGGCTCAAAAAGGATTTTTTCTCTAGTGCTTTTTTTGTGCCAGGCAGTGATAATTAATGTGAAATAAAGTATCAGAATTAATGCCATTCGAACATATGACAGCTGTTGGGAAGAGGCAACAATCAAAAACTTTCTTCTTTCCCTTGTTTTGCTGAAAACAACTCACAGCTTTGGACAATTCTCTGGATATATAATCAATATTCAAAACCCCAAAATAACTTCAAGACAGTTAACATAAGGAGGAGAATATAGCTTCCAGATAATGCACTCAGTGAAATATCTTGATTTGCATTTGACAGGTAATATTCATAAAATATATCAAAACAATTATGTCAAATTATGGCAAGGAATTAAAAGAGATCTTGAACAGTAGAAAAATTTTAAAGCCTTCATAGTTAGAACCAATTATAATAATTAAAATGAATATATTATGCAAGACAGATTATCTGTTTCAAAAGGCACCATTCAGCAGAACCTTTATAAGAATGTCAAAAAATTGTTAGCAAATTGATAAGGAAGGTGGGAAGGGAGGGAGAGAGTGAAGCACAAACTTTTTCAAGTCTCAAAAGTGTTTCTCTGGCTCTTCCAAAACTTAGACTTTATTACAGAGCAACAATTCCTAAACAGTAGAATAGGATATGACTGGGAGGAGCTAGGAACATTCTTTGGGGAAATAGGAGATTGAAGAGCATCTTTAAAGGGAACTTTACCCACATCTATTTTTTAAAGACCCAGATTGGCTTTTTATATAAAAAGTTAGGGGATTGAAATGGAGTTGTCTGTCTAGAACCTGATAGAATCTCCACTAAAACAATTAGAGTTAACCGACCAAAGTGCTATTTTGAGTTGATGGATTAATGGGTTACTGGAGACATAAGAATGGAAATGCTAGAAGCTGTACTTTTATCTCAGAAAGATTTTAATCTTTTTCAAGAATTGATATGATATAGATTTTCAAGTATTTGGCAAATAATCCAATCAATTTAATAATTAAGAAGAAAATTACACCTTTTATATGGAGACTAAATGATGCAATATTTACAAAAAGGAAAGATGGTGGAGAACTATAAAAAGAAGTTACATGAACTTTTGACAATAAATTGGATAAAATTATGATATGGGATACCAGTAAGATTATAGTGAGAAACTATTTTATTAAATGTAATTATAATATGAAAAAGAAATCTTGATAAAATATTCAGAATTTACTAGGTGAATTTAAAAGAAAAGAAAGCACTAACATATTCTGTTATTTTATATCAAGTTAAATTTTTACATAAATAATTATGCTGGCTGTGTTACAAATAGAGACTCAATTAAAATATGCAAAACTGAAACATATTGAATTTGTAAATAAACCAAGAAAGTGGTTGGTGTATAATACGAAAAAAGGAAAAAGAAAGGAAAATGATTAGAAAGATTCAGGAGGTGATACAGTTTTAATAGATAATTTGATAATTCAGAAATATTTTCATTATTTTTTACTCAAATGTATGTAAGAAAACAAATTCTTTTGGGAAAAAATCATGAGTATTTGAAAAAAAGAAATGTATCAAAACTCTCATATCAGAAACAAATTATGAATAGCCTTATAACAACTTTTGAAATATCAGACACCATGAAAAAAGATTAAAATAGGTAAAGTACTGGGTCCAGATATATTACCAAGTTTATACTATAAATGCTTTGAAGATCAGCTTTCGTTGCCACTTAAAATTATGATGAATTCTATTTTGCAATGCTATTCTAGAATCTTGGAAAGAGGCCAGGATTGCTTTATTGCCAAAGGAAGGATAAAACATATCTTCAGCTAAGAATTATACACCAATTTCCTTGTTGAATAATGACTATAAAATAGTTGCAGCAATATTGGCTGCCAGACTAAGAAAGATGTTACATATTTTTTCCCCACAAGGATCACTATGTGTTTTTACTCAAAAGAAATTGAGAGATAATATGAGAATTGTATTGAATCTGATAGAATATCTACAAGGCATTGATCCTTCTAGGTGTAGAGAAAGCTTTTGATAATTTTAATTGGTCTTTTATGTTTAAAGTTTTGAAAAAGATTGGATTAAATCAATATATACATTCCAGAAGGCACGTATTGTGTAAATGATGAGTTAACTAAGCCATGCAAAAGTATACAGTACAAAAGGACAAGACAAGGATATGTCCCAACTGGTTTTTATTTTAGTTCTAAAAATGTTGAACAGAGATTTCAGATAGGATGAGAAAATAGTGCCTTTGAAAATGAGAAAAGTTACTTAAAATTTGGATGTCTTATCTAATTTTGATTCCACAAATCTAACAATGGCATTTATTTTTATTTATTTACATATCATATTTAGAAACTGTCTATCTCCCCCATATATTGATTCTAGGTTGTGTACAAATAGACATAACACCACTACCACCATCCCACACGCATTGTAGCAGAATGGGCTTTCTGCAGATCTCATCCGCCAAAGATAGTGAAAACTGAGACAGGCAGCATTATCACCTAAGTAGTGCTGATCTAGTGACAGCCTGCATTCAGCCACATCTGTTTACTGGCTATTTAAATATACACTCAGAAACAGAAACAAATGCTTTGCACTATTTTTACTGGTAAGGAGAAGCTGGGGATACAACATAGTTTAATTTCTCAAAGAAGTGAGAGGGACGACTCCCAGAGGCTAGCTTCAGAAATGGAGTCTTAATTTCATGGGAGGAACTGTTTTGCCCCATAGCCAGGTGTTTAGGCACTTACAAAAGGCTAACAGAGTTGGAGCCATTCTGATCTGCAAAAGGAGAACATGGAAAAAGCCCATCCTGCAGTCCCCGCTAGTCAACATTCTGACATCTAAACATACTTTTTTAATTTTATTTTTATTTATTGTAATTGGATTTGTATGCCGCCCCTCTCTGAGGACTCACAGCATATATAAGACATAACAATACAATAGATCCAATTAATACAGTTTAAAAAATCTTTAAAAATTCTAAAACACTTTAAAAACATTCATTAACATTCACCCAATAAATTTACATTAAAAACACTAGTTGGTCAGGGGGAAGATCTAATGACCACAGGCCTGGCAACAAAGATGAGTTTTTAAACTCTTTTGGAAGGCAAGGAGGGTGGGGGTAGTGCAAATCCCTGGTGGAAGCTGATTCCAGAGGGCCGGGCCCCCCACAGAGAAGGTCTTCCCCTAGGTCCCACCAACCGGCATTGTTTGGCTGACAGGACCCTGAGGAGACCAGCTCTGTAGGACCTCACCGGATGCTGGGATTACAGGAAACCCTACTGTCACATTGAGGCCAATGGTCATCTTTCTTTCTTTCTTTCTTTCTTTCTTTCTTTCTTTCTTTCTTTCTTTCTTTCTCTTTCATCACTCATCTTTCTTTCTTTCTTTTTCTTTCACCACTCATCTGGGGAGCTTATAATTCAGATGATACATTATAATTATAAATACTAAAAACATTTTAAAACAATAAAAATACTTAAAATGTATCAGTTAAAGATACTTTAACCAATAGCACATTGCTCTGGATGAAACCAAGACCTTCTTGTGTGCAAAATGCATCCTGTTCTGCTGTGCTGAAGATTTAAAAACTCACTTGTGGCTGCCACACTGGATCCTCCCATGGCACTGAAAGATGTGCCTGTGCTGCCAATGGTCACAGCCTGTTGCCAATTCCTGGCAAACTGGCAATCTGCACATGCCCATTTTCATGATAAACCGGCCACTTATGACAGCTAGCAACTCTAAATCTCAGAAGGGTGTTTGACTCAACAGTGCCATTCTGCTCCCAGTCCGCAGTGAAAAGAATATTATAGTAGCTCAAAAGCAACAGACTGTATGTTGAAAGTCACATCAAGTTGAGTTATTAACATCACAGTAAAATCCGATTTTTCATTGTTACTTTTCAATATGTATAATTGAATAGCAGAGAGAGTATTATTTCTGCTAATGCACCAACAAAAACTGCCAAATGTTGCTTTACTTTCAGAGATCATTCTGATTTTAAGTAGATTCAGCTGCAGATGTTGCTTCATTCTAAAACTAAGCTATTCAAGAAGTGCTCAAGTTCCCCTAGTGCACTATTAACATTAATTAAGTAAAGTCTTCTTCCTCCTTCTTTCTCTGTTAAAGCTCATATAGATAATGGGGTAGAGACAAAAATAGAAAGGATCTATAGGATTGTAAAGAAAATTAACTCTTACATCAGTTAAGAGAAATCCACAGCTGGTTCCTACAATGACATATGCACATTTTTGGATCATCCACCTAAGATGCTGGTGGCACTCAGCCCAAAAGGGTGGATAATTGAGGAAGCTAAAAGTTCCATAACTGATTATGAATTAGTGGGTGGCTAATTACCACATATAAGCCATTTTAATGCTCTATGAACTTATTATATATACCTTTGTGAAATGTATTTCTGAACTATTTTAATGAGGAATTAGGAGGTGATAAAGCAAGTCCACAAAACTAATAGAAAGTAACTGGTATTTAGATATTTAGATAACTAAAAAGGTTAAGCAATAGTTAGTTATATTAGAAATGGAAGAACTCCAATAGAACATAAAATATATCATCATCATTTTGAAAATGCAAATAAGCCAGCAATAGTTTCAGAATCAATCCATGAAAGAGAAGAGAAAAAAAGGACAATAACAATAATAAAGGAGATTAATTGCTGTATATGAAAACTGCAAGAGAACATTCAGAATCTTTTAAGCAAAAAATTAACAAAGAATGTTTGAAAACATACTTTGGAGACTCTTAGAGTTTAAAGAATTTATCCATGCATGCATACAAATATTAAGCAAGCATATAGCAACAGAATAGAATAGAATAGAATAGAATAGAGTTCTATATTGGCCAAGTATGATTGGACACACAAGGAATTTGTCTTTGGTGCATATGCTCTCAGTGTACATAAAAAGACAAGATAGGTTCATTAAGAATAATAAGGTACAACACTTAATGATAGTCATAGGGTACAAATAAGCAATCGAATCATACTGGAAACAATCAATATAAATCGTAAGGATATAAGCAACAAGTTACAGTCATACAGTCAAAAGTGGGAGGAGGTGGGTGATAGGAATTATGAGAATGTTAATAGCAATAGTGATGCAGATTTAGTGAATAGTTTGACAGTGTTGACGGAGACCAAAGAAGCAATGAAAAGAATTAAACTGAAAAGTCTAGACCCAGCTCAGGGCTACAGTAAATTATAGGAAGAATTGTTGGAACCATTACTAAGGATGATATGCAAAATCCAAGTCACAAAAATAATTCCAAAGCTATGGGACAAAGTTTATATAATGTTATATAATAATATGATAATCATCCTAAGAATAGGATGATCCAAAGAAACCTCAGTCATATAGAGTAATTTCCTTACTCAGTCTTCTAAATACAGTAAGAAGCAACCCCCAACTTTTTGGGCACCAGGGATCATTTCCATAAAGATAGGTTTTCCCATGGACCAGAGGGGGCATAGTTTTGCATACTGCCTGCATCCCATGGATGGGGTTTCGCTTTTTTGTGCAGCCTGATTTCTGGCACGCTGGAGTCCAGTTCCCGTTCATGGACCAGGGATTAGTGATCCGTGCAGTAAGATATCAGCTATAATGTGAGTTAAATTTCTGAGGAAGTGCAATGTAAATGAAAATTATCACAATTTACTAAGATACACACTGACAGCTGCAAGAATAAATCTGACACAAAGATAGAAAAATAAAACTTTGCTTGACATTACAGGACTGGGATATCAACGTTACAGACTATGCAGCAGTGACAAAACTGACAATACGTATTTGTAATAGAAACCTACCTAAATTCAAGGAGAAATATTTATAGACTACACAGCAAGAAAAATTCAGACATTTAAAGCATGGATTTAAAAGTATTAAGAGACCAGTAACAAGCAACAGATGAATGAAGTAAGGTGAGGTTGTCTATCAGTTTGGGGTATCATCAATGAAACATTAGTACTACACTACCAGGCTAGAAACCTAGAGACCATGTGTTCTAGTTCCACCTTAAGCACAATGCCAGCAGGGTGATTTTGGGTGAGTTACAATCTCAGCCCTATGCAATGGCAAACCACTACTGAAGTCTTGCCAAAGAAACTACAAGGAATAATTCAAAGGCACAAAGAAATATGTGGATGATATTCAAGTATATATTTCAGCAACAGATTATCATAGTGACATTGTCTAAGATTTGACCTAGGGTCTGTATGAATGTGGATAGAGAGGTTCTATTGGGGCAAGATCAGCCTGATCCTTTCAGTGTAAACTGTGAGTACTGAGATGCTTGATGGGGCTTGATATCATCTCACTGCACGGGACAGGATAGGCTGCTGCCTGGAAGGGGGGAATGCAGTGGGGTAGCAAAAATGGAGTTCCACCCCAGAGAACCCAATTTGCACTGAAAGTTGAAAGAAATGCAGGGCATCCTGCATAAGCCACGGCCACAGTGTGGTAGTAAAAGTTTTGGTAGCCCTTCACTGTGCACGGGGATAGTTTTGCAGTCTTGGAAGATTGAAAATTCCAAAATCCCTTCATCCTGAAAACACTTCGACCACTTCAATTACTTTGTAGAAATAAATCTAGGACTCTGTTCAAGCTTAGTTTATAGTAGCTCAGATGTCATTCTTAGGATAGTTACTTAAGAAAGAATCTATTTGACACGTCTCGACCACAACTTCCTATTTATAAATTGACATCAAGGTTGCTGGTTGCACAAAGTGTTTGCAAACTTCAGATTGTCTAGAATGCAGCTGCGAAAACAATCATGGGCTTCCCCAGGTATGCCCATGTCACACCAACACTCTGCAGTCTGCATTGGTTGCCGATCAATTTCAGGTCACAATTCAAAGTGTTGGTTATGACCTATAAAGCCCTTCATGGCATTGGACCAGAATATCTCCGGGGCCGCCTTCTGCCGCACGAATCCCAGCGACCGATTAGGTCACACAGAGTGGGTCTTCCCCGGGTCCCATCAACTAAACAATGTCATTTGGCAGGTCCCAGGGGAAGAGCCTTCTCTGGGGCGGCACCGACTCTCTGGAACCAGCTCCCCCTGGAGATTAGAACTGCCCCCACCATAAACTCCTTAAAACTTATCTTTGCCGCCAGGCATGGGGGAATTGAGATATCTCCCCCGGGCCTATACAATTTATGTATGGTATGTTTGTATGTATGTATGTCTGCTTAATAATGGGGTTTTTAAATGTTTTTAAATTATTAGATTTGTTATGAATTGTTCTATTGCTGTTGTGAGCTGCCCTGAGTCTTCGGAGAGGGGCGGTGTTATGTCTGTCAGTTTATTAGAAGCCGGCCGCTAGGAGTTCAGCGAGCCGGGCTATCCAAGGTGCTGATTGGTGCGCCTCCCTGGATACACTGTAAGCGGGAAGTTTCTCTGTTCTTAATTGGTCGCTGCCTCAGGCAGCTTCGTGTATAAAAGCTTCTGTATTGTTTATCTTGTTCTAAGTCTGTACCTGCCAGCCTGGCATGAGTTCTAATTAAAGTGTTCCACGTTCTGACTTACCGGAGGCCTCGTTTATTATACTGGCGACGAGAGGCGAGCAATCCATGCGAAGTCTTGCTAAGTAAGAGACAGTAAGTGAAGATGTCGGTACAGCTGACCTTTCCCCCTTTCGACCCTCAAGGGGAGACGTGGGATTCTTACGTGGCCCGCTTCGATTGCTTTCTAATTTCAAATGGATATACTGAAATATCAGGGGATAGGAAGCGATCATATTTCCTGGGGTTTTGTGGCCCAGAGATGTTTGAGACGGCGAGGGCTCTGTTCGCCCCAGTCTCAATACATGACATTCCGTGGCAGCAATTCCTGTCTACGCTGCAGGATCATTATGCCCCTGCCCCGTCCCGCTGTGCCCGGAGATACAAGTTTTACCAAAGGAACCAGGCAGAAGGGGAGTCAATTAATGATTTTGTCGCCGCTCTCCGCAGGGCAGCTTTATACTGCGAGTTCACAGATCTCAATGACTATTTACTTGACAGACTGGTTTTTGGGGTGAGGGATGGACGCCTTAAGCGGCGTCTCCTGGCCACCCGGGACTTAACTTTTCAAACAGCTCTGGCGGAAGCCCGTGCATTCGAGCTGTCAACTTTGTCTCTAGCGGCCATGGACAGCTCGGTAAACGTCACTAGTAAAGGGTTGCCGCTTCCAGATAAGCCCCCGCCTGTGGCAGACAAGGAGGATTCCAATGCCGGGGAGGAGGAAGAGGTCTGCCGGCTGGCAGCTAACCGCAGCCGAAATCTGCCTGCGGCCCGTCCCCGTCCTCCGCTGTCTCCTTGCTGGGGCTGCGGGGGAAGCCATTTTAGAGCGAGTTGTCCATTCCGGGACGCTGCGTGCAGGCGATGTGGTGCCCGGGGGCATATTGCAAGGGTCTGCCGTTCCCGTAGATCCCCACCAACCCCAAGAAAGGAGCAGAGGGAGTCCCAGAATTATAACCCTCGCTGGCAAAGGCAATTTTCATCGAACCGCCGGGATGAATGTAACACCGTCTACAGTTTTCCGCGGCACACTACCTCGTATGTCAGGAAGACGTCGAGCGGCACAGAGAAAATTTCTATTGATGTTCGCCTGGGAGACACTTGGTGCTCAATGCAAGTTGACACCGTCTCAGCGCATTCTTTGGCTTCATGGTCTACCATTAAGCGTTGTTTTCCCCGTTTAAGCAAGACTCACCTTCAGCCCTGCAGCTCAGTTCTTAGAGACTACCAAGGCTCTTCAATTCCGATTTTAGGGGAGGGTCGGTTCACGGTGAAATTCAAATCTTTTGTGGGCAAGCTGCCTTTAATTGTGGTGGATGGACCTTTCTCAACTCTTTTGGGACTAAATTGGTTTAATTCATTGGGGTTATCTGTCACCGGGGTTAACTTAGTACAGGGGGTTTCAGCCTTTGAAAAACTTGCTAAGGAATTTCCATCAGTATTCAACGAAGGGTTGGGCTGTTACACAGGTAGCCCTATATCATTCAGCCTTGACCCCCAGGTTCCAGCGGTGAGGCTGAAAGCCCGCAGGGTCCCCATTCCTCTCAGGCCAAAGGTGGACGCGGAACTGGACCGTCTTATATCACAAGGTGTCCTAGAGCCTGTGGACCAAGCAGCATGGGAAACCCCATTAGTCATTGCATTTAAGGGGGATGGGGGTATAAGATTATGCGGGGACTACAAATGTTCTGTAAACCGTGCTTTAGCCCACCACTCTTATCCTTTGCCAGTGGTGCAGCAGCTGCTCCACACTCTGGGAAATGGCAAGGTTTTTGCGAGGCTTGACCTGTCCCAAGCTTATCAGCAGCTTCCCGTGGACCCCCAAACAGCTGAAGCCCAGGCTATCGTGACCCATAGGGGGGTTTTCAGATGTAATCGCCTTCAGTTTGGGGTCTCCATTGCACCGGGAATATTTCAGGGGTTAATGGAACGGTTATTATATGGGCTCGAGGGAACTGTACCATATTTTGACGACGTCCTGGTGTCGGGGAGTTCCATGGACGAACTGTTCTCCAGAGTTCGAAAGGTACTAGCAAAATTCCAAGGGGCGGGGTTGAAGCTCAAACCCAAGAAGTGTGTGTTTGGGGTTTCTGAGGTTGAGTTCTTAGGATTCCGAGTGGACGGACAGGGAATACACCCGACTATGGAAAAAACTCGGGCAATCCAGGATGCCCCCAGGCCCCGTTCAAAAGCTGAACTCCAGGCATTTTTGGGGCTTTTAAACTTCTATGCGGTTTTTATCCCGCATAAGGCATCCGTGGCCAAACCCCTTCACAGGCTGCTGGACTCCCGTTCACATTGGCATTGGGGTCCGAGGGAGGAAACCGCGTTTGGGGCGGTCAAGAAAATTCTCCTGTCAAATGACGTTCTGGCTCAATACTCCCCTGGGTTACCCTTGGTCTTAACATGCGACGCCTCGCAGTACGGCGTCGGGGCTGTCTTAAGTCATCGTTTACCTAATGGCTCAGAGGCACCCATAGCCTTCTTTTCTCGGACTCTTGCCCAGGCCGAAAGGAACTACGGACAGATAGACAAGGAGGCATTGGTGCTTATCGCTGGAGTCCGTCGATTCCATGACTACCTTTATGGGCGGAGTTTCCAGTTAGTTACTGACCATCAGCCCCTTTTAGGATTACTAGCTGGTAACCGCCAGAGTCCCACCGTTCTCTCACCACGTATGTCCCGTTGGATCGTGTTCCTGGCCAATTACAATTATACCTTAATTTACAAACCTGGTCGCCACATAGCACATGCTGATGCCCTTAGCCGATGCCCTCTGGCCGAGTTGTTGTCTGATCCAGCCCCGACTTGCTCAGTTTTTGCGTTATCTGAGGAGACTTCAATCTTGTCTGTAAGGGATGTGGCCAGAGAAACTGGAAGAGACCGTATTTTGTCACAGGTGAGGCAGTGGGTGTTGCGGGGATGGCCGAATTCGACCCCCGCCGAGCTGCTCGTGCCCTTCTGGCGCTGCCGGTCGGAGTTTTCGGTGGAGAAGGGCACCATACTAAGAGGTGAGAGAGTTGTAGTGCCAGGCAGATTACGGAATGAAGTACTGGCCATGTTACATAAGGGCCACCCAGGCATCATGAGGATGAAGGGATTGGCCCGGGATTACGTCTGGTGGCCGGGTATGGACAGAGAAATAGAGCAGAGGGTGGCAAATTGTATGGGTTGTCAGGAGAGCAGACCGTTTCCACCACGGGCGGAGCCATTGACATGGGAGCCGCCGTCAGGACCCTGGACTAGAGTGCACATAGATCTGGCTGGTCCGTTTATGGGCCAGACCTTCTTAATTTTAATTGATGCCTATTCCAAGTGGGTAGAAGTGGCCCAGTTAGGATCTACTCAGGCTCAGACAGTGATAGATGTGTTAAGGGGGCTGTTCGCCACGCATGGCCTTCCGGATTTTATAGTTTCTGACAACGGGCCACAGTTTACTTCAGTTTTATTTGAGTCCTTCCTGGCATCAGTGGGCATTAGGCATGCCCTGTCCTCGCCGTGGCATCCGGCCAGTAATGGCCAGGCAGAACGGGCAGTTAGGATGGTTAAGGAGGCATTGAAGAAGATGCCACAGGGCTCGTGGAAGGAGAAATTGGCAGATGTGTTACTAGCCCAGCATTCGACTCCGTGTGTTTCCATGGGTAAGACTCCGGCCGAGCTACTGATGGGCCGGAAAATGAGGATTACTTTGGATAGGTTGCACCCTGGTTACACCTTGGGGGTGCAATGGCCGGACAAATCAGGAATGAACATACAGCTGGGAGACTTGGTGTATGCACGGTCTTATTCCGGAGACAAGACCTGGGAAAGGGGCATTATTAGCAGAGAATTGGGACCCCGTTCATTTGAGGTAATGCTTAAAGATGGCAGGGTTTGGAGAAGGCACCTAGATCAGGTGCGCCTGGATAAGAGTGCAGATAGGAGAGATCAGATGATCGAGGACCAATCCGAAGATGGGTTCCAGGAACCTCTCATCGAGGCTAGCAGAGCCAGGGAAGCGACCGCTGGAGCAGGGCAAGAGGCAGAGCTATCCCAAAGTGCTGAGTTAAGTCTGGAAGCAGAAGGGTTAAATCCAGGTTCGCCCCGCGGCGCCGAGCCACGTCGTTCCGAGAGAATAAGCCGCAGACCTTCATACTTAAAGGATTATATATGCGCGAGCCAAGGGGAGAGGAGTGTTATGTCTGTCAGTTTATTAGAAGCCGGCCGCTAGGAGTTCAGCGAGCCGGGCTATCCAAGGTGCTGATTGGCGCGCCTCCCTGGATACACTGTAAGCGGGAAGTTTCCCTGTTCTTAATTGGTCGCTGCCTCAGGCAGCTTCGTGTATAAAAGCTTCTGTATTGTTTATCTTGTTCTAAGTCTGTACCTGCCAGCCTGGCATGAGTTCTAATTAAAGTGTTCCGTGTTCTGACTTACCGGAGGCCTCGTTTATTATAGGCGGCATTCAAATCAAATCAAATCAAATCAAATCAAATCAAAAAACAAACAAACAAACAAACAAATAAATAGTACTTTACTATGGTGTTTCTTTTTAAAAACAATGGAGTCATGATAATGCATTTGAAAACTTAGATCTGGTATATTTGTACATGAGAGCACTTTTGTCTCAAGTTTCTGAACACACTACTTAAATCAGGATCAGAGGTGGGTTCCTCCCAGGTCGGACCAGTTCTATGGAACCACACTACTAGCCAGAGCATACAAAACATTCGCCAATTTTTTTAAAATTTATTTTTTATTGATTTTTAACAATAACAATAAAACATACACACAACATATAACAGTGTGCCCAGTGTTCTTAGTGCTTGCCACCTGACAACATGCATACCCCTCCACCAAAATGGGGGCATATTTTGTATATACCATTTTAACTCAAGAGCAATATATCTATTTACATATTATAAAGTGATTCCAAATTATTCTTAATAGCTTTGTCTCAAATCCTACTAATCATGTATCCTCTTACCTTGTCCCATCGTCCCATCAGTTCCCTCAGATCAGTTTCATTGGCTGAATTCATCCTCTTATCCATAATCTCAAATTTAATATGACCCACTATATGCCGATACCAATTTTGCATTGTCCATTTTGTCGCATCCTTCCAGCCTAAGGCTGTTACTGTTTGAGTGCTTTCTATCACTGCTTCTTTTATTTCTCTAAATTCTCCCATCTCATTCCTTTTGCCATTTCCTTTGTAATTGTCCATTGTATGTTTAACATCCTATTAGTGTCCTCTTGCACTTTTTTCCAAATGTTCCAAATTGCCAGACCAATCCTTGAATACAGCTCATCTGTCTGGAACCCACACCACATTTTGGACATAAACACTCTAGAAGATGTCCAGGGATATTTTATTTTATTTATTTATTTATTTATTGGATTTGTATGCCGCCCCTCTCCGCAGACTCGCAGGTTTTACTAGAAGAGCCCTCCATTCCTCTACTCGCAACAGAATACCCTATGCAACTAGACTTACAATCCTAGGTTTAGAAAGCTTAGAACTAAGTCACCTTAAACACGACCTAAGCATAGCCCATAAAATCATCTGCTACAATGTCCTTCCTGTCAACGACTACTTCAGCTTCAACCACAACAACACTTGAGCACACAACAGATACAAACTTAAACTAAACCGCCCTAAACTCGACTGCAGGAAATATGGGTTTAGTAACTGAGTAGTTGATGCATGAAACTCCGTACCAGATTCTGTAGTATCATCACCTAACTCCCCAAACTTTACCCTTAGATTATCCACTGTTGACCTCTCCCGATTTCTAAGATGTCAGTAAGGGATCTGCATAAGTGCACCAGAATGCCTTCCATCCCCTGTCCTAATGTTTCTCTTTTACTAGTGTCATGTATATAAATATAATTATATCTTTGTATACCACCAAATAGTAAGTAAAAGACCTGGATCGCTGGCAGTGACTCAGGCCTGCCCCCAAACTGGCTCTCCCAGCAGTGCGGTAAGTGCCGCCATCTTGGTTTTTTGCTTTTGTGGACATGTAGAAGTTAGGGTTAGGGTTAGGGTTAGGGTGTGTGCGCGTGCAAAGCATGCCCATGTGGCACACAGCACATCAAGGGTGAACCAGTAGTGAAGAAAATCAGAACCCACCTCTGATCAGGGTCCAGGTTTGCATGTTAATGAAATTTGTCACTCATTTTCAAGCTGAAATTCTTGCAATCAAGTAGTAGGTTCCAACTCTGACAAGATAAAGTATTATTGCCACTAACAAGACAAATAATTATTCCCAAATCACTTCATAGAGTAAGAGCTTACCATTCTTGTTGGTGTTTCTTAAATTTCCAGGATAAATCACTAAGGTCCTCTTTAGCCACTGTTCCAAACAAATTTTCTGTTACATATTTAGACATGAGTCTCAGGAGAAGAGCAGCCTAGAAATTGAATTAATAAATAATAATGTTATAATAATTAATTAACTCTATGCTTCTTATCAGTGGTCTTGTGGAAATATCATTTACTTTAAAATACTCTCCCTATGTTCCCTTAGGGAAGAGTTCTGATTTGCCCAAATGGCAGCAAAAGCACCCTGCTATTGATCACTGCAGGGCTGATTGCATCTCTACCAAATTCAAAAAAACCTGTCATCCCCTTGATACTGAGCACTTGATTGGAATTGTCAAGATAAATCTGCTTCAGCTCAAGTTGGATCTTGCAGTTTCAATGGGAATCATATCAGAGTGCATCTGAGAAAGAAGGAATAAATGTTAAATCAGGAGGGGGAAAAATTCAATGCTCTTGTCTAAAGATACATTAAATCTGAAACACTTGGATGTGAATTCAAAGGCCAGAAAGATTTAGATTTAATCTTAAAATAGGACAATTTTGCTCTGCAATATTGACACCACATTTTTGCCCTTTCTTTACTGTATAAAGCAAACTGACCCTTAGACTGTCAGTTTCCCATCTTTTGATAGGAAAGACAGCGTAATCAATATATGTAGAAAACACAATATCAGCAATAACAAGGAAAGGCCCAGGTATCTCAATTTTCCTCCTACAATACCTCATCCTAATTAACTCATCTACAATTTTTTTTCTAGTATAAAATGACAGTAACTTTAGAGATGAATTAAGCAGCATGGTGAAAGATTCAATCAAAGACTAGATGGGTTCAGGTGTGATTTATATTAAGATATAATAATTTTCTTCCCAAGATAGCTTTCACATTTTAATAATGGCACCTTAATGAAGGACCATGGTAGTACCTCAGATTCTGTGGCTCTGTGGAACAATTTTTTGGAAAATAATTTGAATATAGGCAGTGATTTGAGAATGGTTTGGTATGCAAGTAGAGCCTTTATTAGAGGTTACTTGATACAATATAATTCTGAACTTAAGAGGAAAATGCAAGAGAAAAGATGAAATATTTCTGAGTAGGTTAAAAAAGAAAAGATGAATTAAAGAATTCTAAAGGAGATATGTATTTCTCAACAAATAAAGGTTTTACAGCAACAGCTATCCAAATTAACGATAAAAGAAATAAAATTGAATTACATGAAACAAAGAAATTCTGAATTTGCGAATAAACCAGGAAAATGGCAGGCTTATAAATTATGAAAAGAAAGAGAAAAGAAAATGATACTGAATTTACAAAAGGGACATGATATTAATTAATAACGTGACTACAAAAAATATAAATATTATTCTAAATTATCGAAGACATGACATTTTCAGTGGAGGAAACAGAGGAATGTCTCAGAAAACAAAATCTGTTCAAGATACAGATATAATAAAAGCAAATTATGGATGGATGTGTAATAATAAGAGAAATTTCAGAAGCTCTTAAAAACATTTAACAGAATAACAGGGCTGGAAGGGACCTTGGGAGTCTTCTAGTCCAATCCCCTGCTCAAGTAGGAGGTACTGTGCCATTTTTAACAAATGGTTGTCCAATCTCTTTTTAAAAAGTCTTCAGTGTTGGAATACCCACAACTTCGAAAGCAAGTTGTTCCACTGGTTGATTGTTCTTCTGTGGTCAGGAAATTTTTACTTAGTTTTAGGTTGCTTCTGACTTCGTTGAGTTTATATCTATTGCCTCTTGTCCGGCCTTCTGGTGCTTTGGAAAATAGATTGTCCCTGGCAAGGCTGGGTTTCTCTTACCTTCCCTGCTGGTCTGGAAATGCGCACGTTACATCAGAGGTAATGACTGGCTGTAATGCATGCTCGTTACATCTGGGTACTGACCCTCTGCACATGCACCAAAACCTTTGTGCATGTGCCGAGGGTTCGTTACCAGCTGTTTTCAAGCAGCAGCAATGAACCCTTAGTGCATCTTCCTCTTTCTTTTTTCTTTCCATACTTCTTCTCTCCCTTTTTCTTTCTTGATTTCTTTATTACGTACTAGCTTTATCTTTAAAACTGTTTATACATATTTATAGAGAGAAAGACCGAGTAAGTAGCACAGGAGTTCGAAAAGAAACTTTTGTGTAATATTTGATAATATGACTGATACTTTCAAAAGTTTGTAAATGTAGATATGGGAGCATTTGCTTTTCGCTGAATAATTTTTCTTTTGATTATCAAAAACATATAACATAAAGAATCTCTGCTTTATTCCCTTGCCCAGCACTTGGCAGGGGAGTTTCAAGAACATGTCCTCTTGGGAACAACACATTCTAACTTTTTACACAGCTGTTTTTCATTTTCCCCAAGTTATACATTTTGCACTTGCTCACTGGAATACTGAAACATTAATTAACACTTGCAGCACATGTGGAAGATTGAAAAAAAAAGCTATAAAAAGTATTGAGGATTATAAATAAAAGAGTGGCTTTATAGCTAGGGATAGAAAATATACAACTTAAAATGTTAGGGCTGCACGTAATCTTCAAAATCCTTGGATATATCCCTCCGAGTCCCTCCATAATATAGCCACACAAAGATAGGTTTTAATGTGACAAAATTACTGGGACATTACTGGATTCACGGGGAATTAACTTATTTAATTAACTTAATTTAAATTACATTAAACTCGGTAAAAATAATAATTTTTATCTTGACCTTGTCACTGTTGGAATGCATCCTGCTCTATACCCTTAAATGCCAAGTATGCTCCCAAATGGTATCTTAGCTCTGTTCTTGGCTTCAAAATGTTGTAATCTCTGAATATTTATGCTTCTGGATTAGCTTGGTTTTAGAAAAGCCTGAAAATATCCACAAAAGCAGTACAGTAGATTGATATTACATTTATGCTGCTTTCTTAAGCTCTGGGAGCAGACATCAAGTGTAGGGGAATTTATTTAAGTAATGCTTAGGTTGGACTAGGATAGTCTAGCACCATAATTAAAATGGTGCTGCACATTCTCCAATCATCACAAAGTATATTAGTAGGACCATGGGAGTATCTTTTCTTGGCAATGGCAAAAGACTAGGAGGATTGAATAGATAATAACGCCGGCTGACTCACCAGCCCCACGGCGATGTTGCTGAAGGGCCGGGCAGACTCGGACCCTTCAGATGGCGGCCGCCATCTTGTTTTCGGCCGAAATCTCGCGAGACGAGATTTCGGCCGGGAATGCCCTGCCCACGTGGCTGGGCATGACGTCGGGTCCGGGCGGGGCCTGCTGGCCCTATTTAAGGGGCAGCAGGCCGGGAAACAGCCTTTTCGCCCGGACCTGGTTGCCTGAGCAGACACTTGTTTGGTGCTGCTCGGCCGCCATTTTGAGTCTCCCTCGTGTTGCGGCCGCCATTTTGTGGCCTGCCGAGGGGGCGAAGAGTGCTCTGCTGCTAATACTTCTCTTCAAGACAACGTTTGAGGCCTTACTCCTTTCCCTCGAGCGGTCTTCAGCGATCCCCCTCGGGCCCGAGGGGGACTGGTAACCTCCTCCCGGCTGGGAGGAGGGCGCGGTGGGGGGTGTTGGGTCTGGGCCCCGGTCTTGAGGGTTGGTGTTACCGGATTGCAGGCTTTTCAGGCCTGCCTGCGCAGGGAGGCTTGCTATCGTAATAATACTGTTCAATTATATATAATTGCAAGTATTGTCCCTTAAAGGGGTTAAAGGGGTAGCAGGTGCTCTCAGGCCCTAAGTAGGGCCCTGTGGTTGGGGAGTCGGGCCTGCCACTCGTGGGGGTTTCTCCTAGGAGGTTTTGTGGCTTATCGCATACAAAGGGAAGAAGGGTGATGGCTCCCAAGAAAAGGCCCGCCACTGCTCCTATGGCTCCGCCAGCGGCGCGCCCCAGGAGGGCTCTTAGGCCTTCTGCCCGGGCCCGGGCCAGCAGGGAGGGGGCTGCTGGGGTGGTCCCTGGACAGGGGGGGGTGGTCTCGTTGCCCCCTGCCCCTCAACCTGATGTTTCTCCTGCTTTGTCTTGGGCCAGGGTGTTGGAGAGGCTCGATGAGCTCGAGCAGTGGAGGAGCGGTGCGGTCTCCGGAGCGTCCAGCGATCAAGTGCCCGCGGCGTTGGGGAGAGAGCCGGCGGCGGCCCAGGCTGGGCAGCCGGCTCCGTTCGGACGGCAGGCCCCTGCAGGGCCGATGGCGGCTTTTCCGGGCCCCACACCATTGGGCCCCCCGTGGATGTCTTCAACCCCGTACGGGGCAGGTGAGGCTGCACCACACACCACATCCCTGTCTTTTCTTCCTCCCCCCGCCCCGGGTTTTCCCCCGGCGGGGGTCGGGAGTGGGTCCAGCCTTTTGGGGTCCCTCGCGGGCACCTGCGGGCAGGTTTGGGCTCCGCCGGTTCCTCCTCCAGGGCAGTCGGCGGCCGGCGCTGCTCCGCTGTCCGGGACGGGTCCTGCGGGGACACCTGCGGTGCCAGGGGCAGGGGGGTGGGTCCCTCCGGCCCCTCCTGTCATGCCCCCGCTCCCGGTTTTCCCCTACCCCCATGGGGCGGGTGTTTTTGGCGTGGCGGCCAACTCGGTGTGGGACCCCTTTGCTTGTATTAAAGCGGGGGCCATACCGTGCGGGCTTCCGTCCACCCCTCTAGGTTGCCACCTTCACCCGTCGGTCAAGGAGGCTATTTGGCGGGGCGAGTACGTGGATCTCTTTTCGCTTTTGAACCGTGAGGTTCCCAAGCAGGAGAAAGAGATTGTCCCGGGGGAGAAAACGAAGAAGACCAAGGTGACGAAATGCTTCAGCTCCTGGCTGTATGCCTTTCTTACCTATGGGTCGGTGGTGATCCAACGGCAGCCGGCTATGGCCTCTGCCATGTTTAAGTATATAGACTTAATTGCCAGGGCCCACTTTGAATATAAGGGCACCATCTGGCGCCACTATGATAAGGGTTTCCGCATGAGGATGGCTGTGGAGCCCAACTTGCCGTGGGATATGGTGGTCCCGGACCTGTGGTTCCGGGCCACGCATATGTCCGGGAAGGAAGGGTGTGAGCGCACGGATAGTGGGCACTTTATGGAGGAGGAGCCCGGCGCGGCTTCGCCGGCCAAGGCGACTCCAGGTGTGGCTGGCAAGGGGGCCTCGCCCGCTTGTCATGAGTTTGCTGCAAAGGGGGCGTGTTTTCGTCCCTTTTGTAAGTACAAGCATGCCTGCGGGAATTGTGGGGGGTCCCATGCGGCTTCAGTCTGTCCCCGCCCCAAGAAAGGGGCAGAGAAGAAGGGCGGGGGTCCAGGAAAACCTCCCCCACCAGCTGGGGGTAAAGGGGCCCAGCCCAATTAATGTTTCTGTGCTCGAGGGTTGGTTGATCGACTACCACCCTCGCCCGAGAGCCGAGTTGCTCTTGAGGGGCTTCTCCGAGGGATTTAGGATCCCTTATGTGGGTATTAGGAGGGCCTTCATGTCCGACAACCTCAGGTCGGTTGTCGGACATGAAGACATTGTACGGGCTAAGATTCGGAAGGAGGTGGCTGAGGGCAGGGTCCTTGGGCCCTTCCCGGAGCCGCCCTTTCCGAATCTCCGTGTGTCCCCCTTAGGTGTGGTCCCCAAAAAGGCGAGTGGTGAATTTAGGTTGATTCACCATTTGTCTTTTCCGAAAGGGGAGTCAGTGAATGACTTCATTCCTGACGAGCTTTGTTCTGTCCGGTACGCATCCTTTGATGCGGCCGTGGCTATGGTTAGGGAGTGTGGGGTGGGAGCCCTTATGGGTAAATGCGACATTAAGTCGGCATTTCGGCTCCTCCCCATTCACCCAGGCGACTTCGAGCTGCTGGGCTTCCATTTCGAAGGTGGGTTTTACGTGGATAGGGCATTGCCGATGGGCTGCTCTATTTCTTGCTCCCTTTTTGAGAGCTTTAGTACCTTCCTCGAGTGGGTGCTCAGGAGGCGGAGTGGCCTGGGGTCCGTCGTTCATTACCTTGATGATTTCTTGATGGCCGGGCCTGCGCAATCGGAGCAATGCTTTGCTTTGATGCGGGACTTCGAAGCCCTTTGTGCTCAATTGGGAGTGCCTTTAGCCTCCGAGAAGACCGAGGGCCCTGCCACCAGGATTACCTTCCTGGGTATTGAATTGGATTCAGTGGAGCAATCTTCCAGATTGCCCCTGGATAAGTTGGTTAAAATCAGGTCCCAGCTTGAGACGGTCCTGGGCTGCAGGAAGGTTACTCTTCGGCAGCTCCAGGAGTTGGCTGGGATTCTTAATTTTGCCTGTCGGGTAGTGGTGCCTGGTAGGGCTTTTTCTCGCCGGTTGTATGATGCGATGAAGGGGCTAAGTTTGCCCCACCATCGTACCCGCTTATGTGCAGGGGTCAGGGCTGACCTCTGCGTGTGGCGGGAGTTTTTGGAACGTTTTAACGGGTTGTCGTTTTGGCGGCAGGAGCTTCTTTTGGAAGCGGAGCTGCAGCTGTGTTCTGACGCCGCAGGGACTTGCGGTTTTGGGGTAGTGTTAGGTGACCAGTGGTGCTGGTCGGCGTGGCCTCCGGAATGGAGTGCCTGTTCATTGGTTAAGGACTTAACCTTTTTGGAACTTTTCCCCTTAATAGTGGCCTTAGAGCTCTGGGGGGAGCAGTTCAGGGATAAGACTGTGCATTTTTGGTGTGACAATCTAGCGGTTGTCCATGTTGTGAACGCCCTGTCCTCTAAGAGTGAGAGGGTGATGCGGCTTGTCCGCCATTTTGTGCACAGGTCCTTGTCTTTGAACGCCTTGTTCTTGGCTAGGCATGTCCCTGGTTTAGATAACGGGGTGGCTGACGCCTTGTCCCGTGGTCAGTTGTCCAGGTTTCGGACCCTGGCCCCGTGGGCCCGAGAGTCGCCGGAGGTGTTTCCAGCCCACCTGTGGAGCCTGGGCGGGCTCTCGAGAGCTGGAGAGACGAGGCCTCCAGGGCGATCGCCTTATCGGTAGCTCCTAGTACCCTGCGAGCGTATCAGCGTGCAGGTAAGGAGTTTGGGGATTTCAGGCTGGGTAAGGGTTACCCCCATTGCTGGCCTGCCCCGGTTGAGCACCTAGCTGAATTCTGTGTCCTGCTGAAGGGGCGTGGCCTTTCAGTGAGGACTATCAGGGCTAGGTTAGCCGGCCTCGCCTTTCTGTCCAAGGCGGGGGGGTTTGGTGATTTTACGGGTGATTTTCGCATCCGGAGGATGCTGGAAGATTGGGTGAGGGAGCGACAGGGGTTTCCCTCTGACACTCGTCGGGCCCTGACGGTTCAGCAGCTGTCCCTGATTAATCAGACATTTGGCAGTCTGTGTGCCTCTCCTTACGAGGCTCGGCTGTTCAGGGCAGCGACTTGCGTTATGTTTTTTGGGGCCCTCAGGGTCAGCGAGGCAATGGCCTCCTCGCAGTCTGACTTGTCGCTCCGCGCCTTCCAGCTTGCTGATCTGTCCTTTAGACAGGGGGGTGTCTCTCTTTTGGTGAGACACTCCAAGACAGATCAGTTGCACAGAGGGGTTAGACTTGAACTTAGCGCAGCCACCGATAAGTCTGTTTGCCCGGTGGCTGCTTTGCAGCAATTTTGTGTCTTGCGTGGGTCAGGGCGTGGGTACCTTTTTATACACCAGGATGGTTCCCCCCTGACCCGGTATCAATTCTGGGCGATAGTGTCTAAGGCTATGTCTCAGGTAGGCATGGATCCCGCCGGCTATGGAACGCATTCGTTCCGTATCGGCGCCGCCACTAGCGCGGCACTTTCTGGTCTCCCGGCCCAACGGATTCAGGAGATCGGCCGCTGGCGGTCAGCGGCATATTTGGGTTATGTTAGGCCCGCTGAGGATCCGGGGCAGGGTTTAGGCTAGGTAACCTCTCTGTGTGTGTCCTCTTCCAGGTTCCCAGTCCAGGCAGAAACCGACGGCGCTGCTGTGTGGCCACAGCATGGTCTTCTGGGCCGGCCGTTCGGCAGCCAGAAGTGCCATCGGGACCCAGCTGTCGTTGGGACGGTGGGTCAATGTTGTTTGGATGGGCCGGAGGGGTATGCGGTGGGAGGGCCTCCTACCGACGCTGCTGGGTACGCAGCATCTCAGGGCGGTACCCGGCGCTGCTGGGCGGGCGGCTACCCAGGGTCGCGCCCAGATGGGACTGGGTGGTCGGCAGCCCATAGCCGCACCCAGATGGCTGGTCTTGCACCTCGGTGGCAATGACCTATGCCTGCTTGGCGGTCTACCGTTGATCGTCCAGGCGCGCGAAGACCTGCGGCGGCTTCGCATGTTATGGCCCACCACGCAAGTGGTGTGGTCAGAGATCCTCCCACGGATCGTTTGGAGGGACGCCATTTCCCTTAGGGCCATCCACCGGGTTAGACGTAGGGTGAATAAGGCCGTGGGAAAAACTGTCAAAGAATTAGGGGGGATTGTAGTTGCCCATCCCCTCATCACTGTAGATCGGCCGTGGCTTTACCGGGCCGATGGCGTTCACCTGTCAGAACAGGGGAACGCCATTTTCTTACAGGACCTGCAGAGGTCTCTGCGTGAGCTGGCGCAGATAGAGGGGGGAGTCGGGGGGCCAAGATAGAGATCTGACCCCCGCTCCGTGGCAGGTTAGGGGCGGAAATCTGGGTGGTTTCAGCAACTGCGCGTTCTCCCTTGGGCATCTTTGGGGATGATTGACAGGTTCTCTCCAAGACCATGGTGGGTGCTACCTGCGCACTTGGGGGGAACCTGTCTTTGGGTCCCGCTATTGAAGTCCCAGGGTAGGGGTGAGCCGGCGGGACCCCCCTCATGCGAGTGTATGGCAGGGTCTCAGGTGAGGGAGAGGTCCCTCACCTGGACCAGCATCGATTACGCCCATAGTTGCCCAGGAATGTTGACCTTTTACGTCATTTCCGCCCCGGAAGTGTTTGTTTGACCCTGCAGGTCCATTTGGTTCCGGGTCATAGTTAAGTATGTTGATTTATGCAAATTTATGCTAATTCATGCTAATTTAATTAATAAATTATGCAAATTTATTATAATAAAAATGACCCAAGTTTAAATCCAGCTCTTGTGTCCGAGTCGTTACTCCGTCTCTTCTGCAACAGATCATCTTCCTAAAAGTTGAATTGAGACCTCTGGGTAGGGCATGTACATATTAGAATTCCTTAGGAAGTGGAAATTTCTTTGAGAAACTCAAAAGAGCCAAATAATTTCTTTCCACTAATGTTATTTATTTATTGCTTTATTCAACTTCTATGATGCCCAATCCCATAGGATTTAGGGTGGCTAATTTTGTTCTTTGACCATTGTTATTGAGGGATGTAGGGAAGATAGTTAATACCAAGTATGTAACAACATCCTTCCTGCCTGATTTCTCTTCCCAGCATTGTGTGTGTGTGTGTGTGTGTGTGTGTGTGTTCGTTTCAGAAATAGTGTGTATTTCCACAATAATCTGTTGCTGTCTACCAACTCTTCAAAGGGGTTGAGAAATCTTTTGCCACCCATTCAGTGATATCACTGATCACACTGCCTGTGGCCCCTAGGAAGTCCCTCTACTTCAAAAAATGAACATGATTCCCAATCACAAGAGATTTCATGTCTATTTATGCTTTGGGCAAATCACTTCAATGCAGTTGTGATAAGCTGGCCTTTGTCTTCCTCCAACTCCTCTTCACATTGTTTCCTATTGGTAATCATTTGTACACTGCAGTGGTGAAAGCAGGTTTAATCACTGGAGTGCAATAAATAGCTAGCAATAAAACTAAATCAATAAGCTTTCTCCCATTTGTTTTTTTTAATGCTAAATACTAATATATGAATATCAAGGAAAGTTCTCTCTATGGATTTACTAAATATTAAATGCTTTCCCCCTTATTTAATATCTTCAAATCATTCAATTGTTTTTATTGGCATATTTGTTTACATGTAGAAGTTAATGTTCATGGTTTGTGGACTTTATTTCCAAACATGATATGGTAATGATTTGAATGCATTGCCTTACAGAAAACAAATAATTAAGCTGAAATGTTACCCTCAAGCAGCATTCTTAAGAGTCATGCCCTCTGCCAATCTGCTAAAACATACAGAAGAGGAAATAAAGAAAAACCCAAAGGAAGGCTTGTATTTAGCTATCATAGAGTGAATTAAAATACTTTTAAAATGTTTTTAATTATGAGATGGGAGGAAGAAGTACTAGGAGAAAAAGTAAGAAGTAGGTCACAGAGGAAAACATACCAGTAATTGATCTTAAGTTCTCGTTCTCTTCTTTTTAGCACAGAGATCTTCAAACCTGACACTTTAAGACTTGTGGACTTCAACTCCCAGAATTCTGGGAGTTGAAGTCCACAAGACTTAAAGGAGTCAAGTTGGGGACCCCTATTTTAGCATATGGGAATAGAAATAAATAAGAGCTGGGCCTCTGAGCAATTCAGGCATCTTGGAGGGAGAAAGAGAAAAGGGAGAATATGAAGGAATCCTGCTGTGTGATTGAAATAATAGATGTTCAGAAAATCAGTTTTTTGCTCCTAAACTGACAATATTTCCTTGATTTATGTTGACCAACTAATTTAGCAAGCAATAGAGCTGAGCTAGCTCTGTCTGATAGAGTTGGGCAAATATTTGGGGGAGGGGGGGTGTCAGTATTTGTAATCAGAAGATTTTATGAAGCACTTCTTTGCAAACCACAAAATCATCACATATTTTTCTTATATATGTATGTATGTATGTATGTATGCATGTATGTATGTATGTATGTATGTATGTATCACATATATATATGACGGTCTTGGTATATTCGGGTTTCTTCCCGTGTAGGATTCAGAAATTTCTGGTGACGTTTTGACGAAGTCCCACTCATCATCTTCAGGCTGCTTCTGTCCTTGTTGCTGTGTTCGCCCTAGAACAAGGACAGAAGCACCAGCCTGAAGATGACGAGTGGGACCTCGTCGAAACGTCGCCAGAAATTTCTGAATCCTACACAGGAAGAAACACGAATATACCAAGACCGTCATACCTGTACCCATGAAAATCTACGAAAACACACACACACACACACACACACACATATATATAAATAAAATTTCCAAATCCATTCTCTCCTGATGTGACTTTTTTTTCTTTTCTTCATTTTCTTCAACATACAGTATCTTCAGCATATCGAATGCAAGGGAGTGATGAGGAGGGAAGAAGGAAATGAAAACTTTGAAAAAAACCTAATTGAAGGAGGTTCCTCTGGTTATGAAGATGGTGAAAAATAACCTCCTTGGTTTCAATCACAATTCGCAAGAGAGCATGTCATCACGCAGAACCATTGGAGATGAGGCTCTGGAGAACACTGAAGCATTCTTGTAAGCAAAAGAGGCTATTTATCTCTTTCTCTCTCTCCACTTCACAAAATTTCAAAGGTCTGTAACTAGGACAACCAAAGATGACCTGATTGTAAGGGTCACTATAGCACTATCGGTCACTACGCATAATATTCTCTTTTTCTTTCCTTCCTTTCTCCACAAGTCATTTTATATGAATAAGTGACAGAAGAGTGTTTTTGGCTTTTGTAGACAGTTGCTGTAGCAACTTCGCTTGTGCTGTAGATCAGTGTTTTTCAACCAGTGTGCCGCGAGACCTGATCAGGTGTGCCGCAAAGCTTAGAGAGAGAAAGAAAGCAAGAGAGAGAGAAAGCAAAAGAGAAATAAAGAGAGAGAGAGAGAAAGAAAGAGAGAAAGAAAGCAAGAGAGAGAGAAAGAAAGAAAGAGATAGAGAGAAAGAGAGGGAGGGAAGGAGAGAGAGAGAGAGAAAGACATAGAGGGAGGTAGGGAGGGAGAGAGAAAGAGAGCAAAAAAGAGAGGAAGGAAGGAAGAGAAAAAAGAGGGACGGAGAGAGAGAAAGAAAGAGGAAGGAAGGGAGAGAAAGAGGGAGGGAGAGAAAAATAAAGCAAAAGGGAGGAAGAGAGAGAGAGATAATTTTTTGTCCAAACTTTTTTTAGCCCCCCCCCCCTCTGCTCAATGTGCCCCAGGGTTTCGTAAATGAAAAAAATGTGCCACAGCTCAAAAAAGGTTGAAAATCACTGCTGTAGATGACACTCACAAGCTACAGAGAAGGTGTAGAATTTTATAGAGTTGCTTTAAAGAGGATGGCCATGTTAAGGATCTGTGTATTTCTTTGTGGAATTACGTGTCCTAAATTGTCCCAGGGATATGGGATTTCACACAAACCAGAGTATAGTTATAGTAAGTCATTACAGGGATCAGACATCCTTCCATCCAATATTCTGTAGGGTGGAGAATAGGAAACAAACTGGAAGGACACTATCACTATGAACTGACACTGGAAGAAGAAGAGGCAGGATTGCTGCTGCTAGGCTGATGAAAACATCTATCAAATCTCCTTTTACAAATTATGAATTTATCCAAAGGGGCTGTGTGCACTGATGTGTATGCGTAATCCTGTTCCACTTGATAGGAATAGAGTTTCTCTTTGTGAGAAATATATCTACATGTGTACAGATGGCTTCTGGTGAGAAACAGAACTAGTCCATGAGGTAGCAAAAGACCTTCGTATGTTCTTTCAGGCATTAATATGAGAATACAGTGAGAATACAGTATTCATTCATTCATTCATTCATTCATTCATTCATTCATTCATTCATTTATTGTTAGAGTTGAAAGGGACCATGCAGGTCATCAAGTCCAACCCCCTGCCTGAGTAGGAAATCCTATAGCACCCCAGCCAGATGGCAGTCCAATCTCCTCTTGAAAGTGTCCAGAGTTGGGGAGTTCACAACCTCCACAGGTAGGTTGTTCCACTGGTTGATCGCTCTGTGTCAGGAAGTTCTTCCTTATTTCCAGGTTGAATCTCTCCTTGGTTAGCTTCCAGCCGTTGTTCCTCGTCCGGCCTTCTGGTTCCCTGGAGAATAGAGTGACCCCCTCCTCTCTGTGGCAACCCCTCAAATACCTGTATACTGCTATCATGTCCCCTCTGGCCCTCCTTTTCTCTAGGCTATCCATGCCCAATTCCCGCAATCTCTCTTCGTCTCTTCGTATATTGTGCCATGCCTTTAATTGCTGATTTATTTACCAATGGCCATTTTTTTCATTACTGTCTTAAAGTGTAGGGTCCCCAGAACCTTCAATATAATAATATAAAATTTGTCATCATCATTGTGATTTTAGCATAATCATGAAAGATCACTAGGAAAATTACCTGTACATATTTTAAAGAGCCATGATTAAAATGATAAGAATCAAACCAATGTTTAATCATGTAAAAATAATAAATCCATTGGACAGGTTGCATCCAGTGACATGTCAATGGAATTACAATGGTACTTCTACTTAAAAACTTAATTCGTTCGGTGACCAGGTTCTTAAATAGAAACGTTTGTACGTAGAAGCAATTTTTCCCATAGGAACCAATGTAAAATCAAATAATGCATGCATTATTTGGAAAGAAATAAAAGGAAAGAAATAAAAGTTTGAAATTTGGGTTGGAGGAGGAAGAAGGAGGAGGACAGTCGCTGCCAAAGGAAGAAGGTAAGGTAAGGGGAATTTAAAAAAAGCCAAAACTTTAAGGCTTAAAAAAAAAGAGAGACTCTGAGGCGGCAAGGAGGAGCATGCGCCTCCCATACACCCAGCTCGAGGCTGCCTCCCATACATTGCGCCAGAGAGAGAAACCCAGGGGGAATGGCAGGAAAGTGGCCGAGCCTTTGTGCCACTCTCAAATTTCCTGGTAATTTTTTCTGGGCCCGGGTTCTTAAGTAGAAAATGGTCCTTAAGAAGAGGCAAAAAAATCTTGAACACCCGGTTCTTATCTAGATAAATTCTTAAATAGAGGCGTTCTTAAGTAGAGGTACCACTGTACTTCTATAAACAAGTTTTTAAAGAAAAAATATGCAATGTTGCAGTATATGTAACATTCTCCTGTAATCAGGACAAGAAAACAATGTGGTGATTCCTAATAATGCATTTATTCTTTTTGCCTCAATACTTTTTTTT
The DNA here is from genome assembly GCF_031021105.1 of Erythrolamprus reginae. Taxonomy (NCBI): domain Eukaryota; kingdom Metazoa; phylum Chordata; class Lepidosauria; order Squamata; family Dipsadidae; genus Erythrolamprus; species Erythrolamprus reginae. The sequence goes on along the minus strand of NC_091953.1, from coordinate 95,420,844 downwards.
GAAAGATGAGTTTCCTTCCGAAGGTCACTGTCAGGTGTAGCTCTGCACTCTCAGTGTTATTGCCTGAAGTATATTGGCAGTGCTCCAAAGCTAACATATCACTGACATGCAATCCTGTCTATTCAGGGTTCTGATAATGTATTAAAAACTCCGTGCAAGAGAAAGCTCTGAATCTTTAAACCTTGGCTTGAAAGTATTTGCCAACAGATAAAGTTTCAATTACAAAATAAAATCTGCATTTTCAGAGGTTTCATAACATTGTTCCAAGACAGCACCCAAACAGGAATAGATTGTCCACTATTGCAAAAGAGACATTGACAAAGACCTGATACAGAAGACTTGGGGGGAGGGGAGAGATGGGAAATGTGAGGGTGTGGGAGGAGTCAAGATGGCAACTGTTGTGGCCCATCCACATCTTGTGCAGCTGATTCTGAGGATCACAGATTCTGAGGATCGAGAGATGGGAGTGGGTTGCTATTTATTTGTTTGTTTGTTTATTTATTGGATTTATATGCTGCCCCTCTCCAAGGACTCAGGATGGCTTACAACATATAAAGGAACAATATAGCATCCTAAATCCAAATAGTTAATTAATCTAAAACCTAAAACCATTAAAAAAACTCTTAATCCCATTCAATCAACTAACTTACAATATATTTGCTGGCCAAGGGGCTAGAGTCTACTGGCCCCAAGCCTGATGGCATAGATAAGTCTTCAGACTCTTGCAGAAGGCGAGGAGGGTGGGGGGAATCTCTGGGAGAAGCTGATTCCAGAGGTCTGGGGCCCCCACGGAGAAGGCTCTTCCCCTGGGTCCTGCCAAGCAACATTGTCTAGTTAGCGGGACCTAGAGAAGGCTAACTCTGTGGGACCTAACCGGTTGTTGGGATTCATGCGGCAGAAGGCAGGCCTGCAAGTATTCTGGTCCGATGCCATGCAGGGCTTTATAGATCATAACCAACACTTTGAATTGCATCTGGAAACCAATTGACAGCCAATGCTGTGCACGGAGTGCTGGAGAAACATGGGCATGCCTAGGCAGGACCATGACCTCTCGTGCGACTGTGTTCTGCACAATTTCCAGTTTCCGAACACTCTTCAAAGATAGCCCCATGTAGAGAGCATTGCAGTAGTCAAACTTCAAGGTGGTAAGGGCTATCCTAGGCCAGTATACTTGGTACCCAAGTCTGATGGCAAGGAGGTCAGAGAGGATGTGAGGTCAGAGACTGAAGCCAGGACCTGTTGTACTTTCAAAGATGCCCAGGACTGATTCAGGAGAAGAGGAAAAGCCTCTTCTTGATGCCTGGGTGTGCAGAAGGGTCAGAAGACATGAGTGGCTGAGCAGGAGGAGGTCTCTGCATAAATAGATCTCTGGAACACTTGGCCAGGCTTTTTGGCTATTTAAAGGTGAGCCTCGTGATGAGCCAGTGCAGAAGTCAACTTTTGAAAGTGAGGGGTGGCTGCTTGGATTTGGCTTGTGGACTATTTATGTGAATTACAAATTAAGAAATTGAAATCTTTGTCTCTGGGCTTCCTGCCAACTCAGAGTGAGTCATGTTAATGAGAGATTTGTGATAAGAGAACTATTTGGGGAGTTGATTTACTTCTTGAGGCTCTAATGAACAGCTGAGAAGGAACTTTATTTATTGCTTTTGCTGATAAATTTTACACAGTTAAACTTCCTTGCTACTAAACTATTAGAATTACATGCTTAAATCTTGTCAAATCCATGTGTGTGGACCTATTTCTTAGGGGGGGGGAGGTGTCATTGCTGGGACAAAAGAGCAACTAGTCAGCTATTCAACCAGCAGCATCCCAGTTTACAATAGGCCTTACCACTTCTACCTTTTCACTCCCAAATACAGTCCAAAGGCAAGAAAAGAACCTGGACTGACCCAGCAACATTACTGGAACCCATAAAAATAACAAGACAGAAAAATAGATGAGGGACAACTCTTATCTCTTCATCCCACCTTATCCCACAACTAAACATATGAATAATGAATTTATAGCCCCAGGACCCCTTTCACTTCTAAAGATTATAATAATGCAGCATTGGTCAGAATATTGGCCACCCCTTCAACTGACCAAAGATCCTGCACCAATCATCTTCCCAAATAAGAAGACAATTTCCTGGAACTAGCCCTAGGTATCCCCCTAGCAATTACATCACTATAGTTGTTTCCAGGAGTCTTGCCATCTATCTGCAGAAATAGAGCATAGAATAACAGAATTTGGAGATCCAGGGGTCCCCAAATGTGGCAACTTTAAGACTTGTGGACTTCAACTCCCAGAATTATTGCCAAGTTTGAAGACCTCTGTTCTAATCCAAACCCTTACTGAAGCAGGAAGTCCTATACAATTCCAGACAAATGACTGTCCAATCTCGTTTAGAAAGCTACCAGTGATGGAGCACCCACAATTACTAGAGATAAGTTGTTTCACTGATTAATTGTTCTTACTCTCTGGAAATTTTTCTTTAGTTCTATCTTGGAACTTTCTTTAATGATCTTCCCCCATTTCTTCTTGTCCTGCCTTCAGTAGTTTGGTAAATAGGTCAACCCCCTCTCTTCAATGTCAATGTCAATGACAGTCCTTCAATGTCTATGGAGATTCTAAAAAATCCAGGTCATGATTGTCCCAGATACTTTTTCGAAAAGCAACTGGACTGTCTTGGTTTTTTTTTTTCTTTAACAACATTTCGCTTCTCATCCAAGAAGCTTCTTCAGTTAAGAACTGAAGAAACTTCTTGAATGAGAAGCAAAATGTTTTCAAGAAGAAAAAACCCAAGAAAGTCTAGTTGCTTTTTGGAAAAGTACCTTTGGGACAGCTGCTCAAGTACTGGAAGACTGCTATAAAATCATCCCAGTCCTTCTCTTTGTTCTGTCTGGGTTCCCCCAGACCTCAACACCAACTGGAAAAAACAGCCAGACACTCTGGTAAAAGCCAAAAGTATTTTATAGCTGGAAAAAATAAACACAGAGGAAAACCTGTTCTTCCCAACAGACAGGCTATAATACTTTACAGCAGAGTCCTGATGTCCAGACAATACAGCAAGCTTCTTGCTGGCACACCCACCCCAAGGTTTCAGTAGTCAAAGGCACAAACCAGGATTCCAAGACGCCAAAGTTCACAGCCAGGTCCCAAGACTCTCAAAGATAAAACTCCACAAGCCAGGAAGGGTGGGTCTGCCTTTTAGCCTTTCCAAAGAGCACCACACCCAAACCCAGCTGTTGCCTCTTTAATGCTGAAAGTACTTAGCCAATTGATCCCTTCTCTGAGTAGCTCTTCTCTGTCGCAGATCAATTATGGCTTGTGCATTTTCCTCTAAGGAATCCAGGCTGCTTGCTGGGGAGAGCTCCCTCTGGGGGGACTCTGGCTGTCCTCCCTCTTCTTCAGCCTGGGATTCCTCCTCCTCGTCTGCCTGCACCTCCTGTTCCTCAGCCTCTCCCTCTGAGCTGGAAACCGACAGAAGATCAGCCGTTCCCTGAGGGGCCTCAGACGGACCCACAACACTCTTCATTAGACTAGATTGTGTTATCTGTACAGTAGGTCACATGGTCATTTTGATGGGAAAGTTCTTTTATTTTACAAAAAAGAATCTTCTATCTCTTCATAGTTTGCTTCTCTTGCAATCGCCCTTTCCAAATCAAAATTGAAATTGTTATTTTCTTTCAAAATGGACTAACTGAATGTGGTAGGCGAGCTTGTTTTTAATTGCTTCAGAACTGTTTATTATGCAACTCTACTCTTTTATTGTTTGAAAGGATGTTAGTTAATCTTACTTCTCAGATCCTTGCTTCAAGAGTATGTGGGGGAAATAAAATAAATAATAAAATGTAATAGTCTTTTATCAAATCAGTTTCTGAAAAACAATTTAATTTTCTGATTCCCCATCACTGCTTTTGAGCATCTGTGAAAGATTTAACTTGACAGCTACCATCTTATTGTAGACAGACAATTCTGTGCTTGACAACTAGAATTTGCATGACATTTACATAAGACTATTTTATTGAATCTGCCTTAGTCCATCAATGAGTAAGTGTGAAGCCAGCCTCTTTTTGAATGTATGAATTCTGTAGTAGTAAGAACAAAAGCCAGCAATGGATCCAGAAGAAGGGGAAATGTCCTGGTACATTCTTAGAATGGAAATTTAGCAAGACCAATTTTGCGCATATTTATGTTTTTAGCTTCTTTGAATATAAATTATTTGTTCCATACTTCAATCTGGTTTGACACAATTTTGTAGAATTAGCAACAGCTCATTAATTTGTTTAGGGGAAACAGTCAATAGCAATAATAGCAATAATAGCATTTAAACTTATATGCAACTTCACAGTGCTTTACAGTCCTCTTTAAGTGACTTACAGAGTGAGCACATTGCGCCCAATAATCTGGGTCTTATATCAGCCTATGCAACCTATGAGTTCTCCATTGCTGAAGCTTTCTATAAGACGTTGGCAGATGGTTGAATTGGTTTTCCTGCATATTGCAAAGGATTAAAGTTTATTATACTTTTGGTTCCTTCCAACTCAACAATTTAAATAATTATGTTTTCTATGGAATACAATTAAGTAAAGAAAGAACTTCTACCTGAGACTATTTAGGTATAATTCACTATGGAAAAGTATTTCCTGTATAGTGTTGAATTCTAAATGTACCATCCTGCTTAGCATCAGCACAGTAAAGACTGAAACTAGGGCCTGAATGTGGACATATTTTTAATCAAAAGGCTTCAATTACTTACAATTGACTTTTGGGGCCTCAGATGTTCAAAAGGAAGCTGGGGGATTTCATTAAGGACTTGGTGAGCAATTTGGTCAAGGTCTTAATCATAACTTGGCATAATGAATGACAAAGGCCTTGGACTGCATTGCCTCCTTTCCAAGTTGCCCCAGAAGGTGAAGCACCAAAAGAGATGCCTGAATCAGGGTTAGAAGAAGATAAATAACTAATCTGACCTATTTGGACATATTAGTTCCTTAAAAAAAATCCTGGGAAGGATACTAAATAGGACCTTTCAAATAACTCTGCCACTCAGAATTGTTTTGAATCTGCTGGCATGCAAGTTTAAATTATGACTATGATTGTGATTCTGAACCACACACAGTGTTCCCTTGACTTTCGCGGGGGATACGTTCTAGGACCGCCTGGAAAAGTCAAATTTCCGCGACGTAGAGATGCTCTAGAGATGAAGCAGGACGGCTGAGGTGGAGGGGGAGAGGAGGAGAGTTAAAACACACAGTATTGTACATCGGGCAGCCCCAGAAAACCCTTGGTGTGCAAAAAAACCACAGAGTATTTTTTTAATCATATTTTTAAAAAACTGTGGTATAGACTTTTCGCGAAGTTCGGACCCACGAAAATCGAGGAAACACTATATACCATTAGTCCTGAACCTGCCCTTAGAATCTGTATGTCTAGAAGAGCCTTAGAAAATTCCTCGGAAACAAAGTCCTGCATTCTGGATGATGCAATGATCTTTCAGTAAGCTACAGATTTCTATGAATATCTGGAGGTAAGTGTTCTGTCACGGTGATGAGCCTCCCCCAGAAATTAGGCACACACACACTGATTCTATAACATTTAAGCATTTACTTCTAACATATTCTGAGTAGTGAGGCTGGGTTTTTTAAAAGTTCAGGAAATCAAATAAATAAGTCTGTTCGGTGCCAGATGCTAATTAGCATCTCAACAATCGGCCAGAGTCCAAGTATAAACCAAAACAAAGAGGTCATTTCTTTGATCACACAGATCTCCTTCATGGACTTACTATGAGTTGGCAAGAAGCCTGGATATAATTAGTCCAAATTGCCAGTTTGTAAATTATCATTGAAACAATAATGTTCAAGAGAGAAGACCAAGTGAAAAGCTAGAAAAAGATGAAAGTTGACTTCCGGACTGAATCATGACGTGACTAAGACTTAAATAATCTAAGGGCATGGCCGATTGTTCTACAGATCTACTCACACAGAGACCTCCTCTTGCTTAACCATTCCTCCTCTTCTCCTGAGTCACTCATGTGCATCTTGGGAGATGCAGGAGGCCCAAGTTGGCTTTCAGCCTCTGACACCACATCTTTTCTGACCTCATTATCAGAGTCAGGTGCCAGTGCATGGGCCTTTGCAGTGAAGAGCTACTAAATTTTTTACTACCACACTTTGGCCGTGGCTTAAATGCAAGATGCCCTGCATTTTATTTCAGCATCTTTTCAGTGGAGCTCCATTTTCGCTTTCCCACTGTGTACCCCCCCTGTCCGGGCAGTAGCTCATCCCTGGGCCTTTGGTACCACTCTGTTAGTACTATGTACAAACAGTTGGGTTTGCAATTTATAAACAAACTATCAATGAATGTTTGTATGTATTGAAGTATTATAGCTTTAAGAGGTAGTGTTGCAAATTGCCATAAGAGGGAGCCATAAAGCATGATTCTCTCTCTCTGCTCTCTCTGTTCTTTCTGATGATTCACTGAGACTGATGTAGTAAGCTATGTGATAGTTTGATGTATTTGTAAGCTGTAATGTATGTCTGATATGTAAGACAAAGACGGGCTTGTAATATTATTATTGTATTGACAGATGTTGACTGATTTGAATGTGTATGGCTGGACTGTTTAACCTGACTGTGCTATTTCTAAAAGTAAACACTATTTTATATACAGTAATACCTCGTCTTACGAACTTAATTGGTTCCAGGACGAGGTTCGTAAGGTGAAAAGTTCGTAAGCTGAAACAATGTTTCCCATAGGAATCAATGGAAAAGCCAATAATGCGTGCAAGCCGATTAGGAAAATCCAAAACATTAAGGCTTTTAAAAAAAAAAGCTGCCGGCAGACGAAGCTGAGGCGAACGGAGTGGGGGGAGGGACAGCGAGAGGTGGCAAGAGGTGGCAGTCCCAATGAAGCAAGGCGAAAAGAGCCTCTCTTGATCTCCATGAGTCCCTCCCATTTTTTCCCACCCTGTCCTGCACCTTTCTCCCCTCTTGATCTCCATGGGTTCCTCCCATTTTTTCCCACCCTGTCCTGCACCTTTCTCCCCTCTTGATCTCCATGGGTCCCTCCCGTTTTTTCCCACCCTGTCCTGCACCTTTCTCCCCTCTTGATCTCCATGGGTCCCTCCCGTTTTTTCCCACCCTGTCCTGCACCTTTCTCCCCTCTTGATCTCCATGGGACCCTCCTGTTTTTTCCCACCCTGTCCTGCACCTTTCTCCCCTCTTGATCTCCATGGGTTCCTCCCATTTTTTCCCACCCTGTCCTGCACCTTTCTCCCCTCTTGATCTCCCCTCCATCAAGAGGGGAGAAAGGTGCAGGACAGGGTGGGGAAAAACGGGAGGAACCCATAGAGATCAAGAGGGGAGAAAGGTGCAGGACAGGGTGGGAAAAAACGGGAGGGACTCAAGTCTGGAGGTGGGGCATCCCAGCGGCCGGCGGCAGGTTCCTAAGGTGAAAAAAGTTCGTAAGAAGAGGCAAAAAAATTCTGAACCCTGGGTTCGTATCTCGAAAAGTTCGTATGATGAGGGGTTCGTATCATGAGGTACCACTATACTTTAATGTATCTATTTTGTATGACTGGATAATTACTCATATCTCCTGGATATCTGCTGGAATCCCACATTTCCTCTGTGCATGTCCTTGATAACCAAAGGATCGTTCTGTACACTCCTTATCATGCACCACAACTGTCTCTCGATCCTCGGGATCCATGGAATGCAGATGGGCCACAACAATAATTAATCACCATGTTAATGCGCAGTAAACCAGGAACTTATTTGGGTTCTAAATAGGATTATAGATGAGATAAATACCACATTGATGTATGTTTGAGCTTGTTATGGAGAATACTAGTTTAGGGATAGCAGTCTATATAAAATTAGTCTAGGTGTCATATTTTAAAATTTTCCTACTTTTGGGTGGTGCCTTATGCAGTTTCGTGTGTATGTGTGCCTTTGAGTCAGTCTTGATGCCTGAGAAGTACATGAATTTGTTTTCCCAGTAACATTTTTTGGAAGCGGTTTACCTTTGCTGCATTATTATCGTTACGAGACAGTAACATGAACCATGCTCCATGGGCAAGATTGGAAAAAGTCGAGAGGGAGGAGCTCCATCTCTTTGAATCAGCAAGGAGTAAGAAGCCATTTACTCAGTGAAAAGAACCTTATATACAAAATATGAACTTATTTCTGCAAAAATTTCTGGCTAAAGTTTCATAACTATAGTCTATCTCAGTGATGGTGAACCGTCATGCAGAAATGTCGCACACATGCATGTTGGGGCCGTACTCCAGAAAAGCTGAACTTCTGGGTTCTGTTGCGCATGTGCACCTGACAATCAGCTGGCTGGCATGCCTGCACACCCTGGTTTTTGGCACTGCTGCACATGTGAACGTCAGCTGATTGTTGCATGTGCACCAGAAACCTAGAAGACAAACAGGCAAGGGCGCGCATGCCAGGTGACATGGCTCCATGTACCACTTTGGGCATTTGTGTCATTGATTTGCCATCACTGGTCTGTCTGAAACAGTAAATGGTTTTCTCACCAGTAAGTCTTTATTAAACTAACCGCTTTTTAGTTAAATGTCTGGTTTGTCTTATTTTGGAATATGACTCAATTTATTCGAAAAATTCCAACTGTCCTGGTCTCTACATTCTAACAATGCTGTTATCTGCTGCTGATGTTGAACTAGTGTGACATCTGACAAGGAACCAGGACCTTGTATGGATCTATAAACATGCTCATAGGGAACAATTTCTTCTTGACTGTGAATGATGGAATCGATACATACACATTCTGAAGAGCCTTAGCTTGCATGCCTACTAGGCGGTGAAGACTATTTGTGGAGAAATCAATTTGCTTGTCAAGATGGAATTTTCTGACTACCGGTAACATAAAGCCTTGAAACCTGGAATGAAAACTTGTGGGCATATTAAAAAAGGTCTCATAGTGAGGTCACCGGGTTCAAATCATATTGTTATTTTTACCATTGATTTTATTTGTTTGTTTGTTTGTTTGTTTGTTTTGTCTAGTACATAATGGAGGTATGTGAAGATATAATAGTATTTATATACATAACACCAGTAAAGAGATAAAAGATTAGAAAAACATTAGAAATAATAATATTCACATGCATGATGGTAGTAATATATATATATAAAGAAACAATAAGACAGGGGACGGAAGGCACGCTGAATTGATTTGAAAGGAAAGAATTCTTCCTGAAAATTTGAAATATACATAAAAACTGAAGCGTATGCAATCACCAAGTTTGTACAGAATTATAAATATTATAATTATTTTTATAAATATAAAATTATTTCAAATCCTGAAATAAAATCATTTGCTGTCCCCCCAAACTTCACTGAGCTCTTTAAAAAAATTCAGAATTTTATCTAAACTATTTGGAAGATGGTACTTTCCAACTAGGCACAATAATTTCTATTTGTCTTTCATTTTAAAAGAAGAAAACAATTTCCTGACAATAGGTGATAAGACAAAAACGTTGTCTTCCTTTGTTGTGGTTAGTTCTGGCCCAGCTCCTGCCCCAAGGACTGTGGATGTGGGGGAGACATCCACATGCTGCAGGCCTGTTTTGCTCCCGGTGGAATCTGCTGATGAAGGCTCCTCTGACCAAGAAGACATGAGTGACAGGGAGGAGGAGAGTGTGGCAGACAGCTTAGAAGGAGATCAATTATCTAGCTCCTCCTTGGATTCAGAACAAGAGTTAATGATACAGCCACGCATGCGGAGAACGATGCATAGGCAACAACAACTGAGAGATTATTATCAAAGAAAGTGAGGCCACCTGTGGTTGGGTGGGACTGTGGTAATAAGTGAGGCTGCTATAAATAGCAGCCTGTGGGTTTGGCCATTGTGGAGAATTATCTGATCCTTGTGTTTGGTGACTGCTTTACTGACTTTGACCTTTTGTGTGCTGATTTTTCCCCCGCTTTGAAACTAAACCAGAGCAAAGTGTGTTTCACTTTGTGAAAGAAGAAGGACTGTGAATTGCCTCACAGCTGCAAGCTAAGTATCACAGAACTGATAAGGGACTTGTACCAATTACCAGTTTGTTTGGAGACCAGTGCTCTTTGCTATACCAAAAGAGGGCTTGGTTTAAGTGAATTTTCATTATAAAGAACATTGTTTTGAATTTTCAAACGTGTGTGTGTCTGAAATTTGTACCTGTGAATTTTTGGGAGGATTCTACCAGAGAGCCCGACAGAACATCCTTATTGTTGATTTTGATCAATGTTAGGGAATGCATATTCCTAGTCTAGGAAACTAGCTGTCAGTCTTGTGAATGCAGGTTGGGATATTTGTTGGATGACACCAATTACCATATTTTTCGGGGTATAAAACACACTGGAGTATAAAACGGACCTTATATTTTAGGGAGGAAAATAGGGAAAAGAATCTGCTTACCAGATATTCATCTGGCTAGTGTCCTTAGTCTGGTCAGCTTCAGCACATTATTTTATTCCCTAGTTAGGGCGTTAAAAAAAACTTATTCTGAGAGAGTAACAGTGAAAGAGCTTGCAAGCCACTAAGAGCTGGGAACATCATTAGAACCTGGAAAGAAACATTTGGAGCAAGTAGAGCAATTAGAGCTTGGAAAACATTCTTTGCAGAAAGTAACAATGAAAGAGCTTGCAAGTAGGTAAGAGCTGGGAACATCATTAGCACCTGGATAGGGCTTGGAAAGAAATGTATTCAGAGCAAATTAGAGCAATGAAAAAAACCCTGCAAAGACTTAGGGCTTGGGAAACATTCTTTGCAGAGAGAAACAATGAAGGAACCTGCAAGGTAAGAGCTGGGAAGATCATTAGCAGCTAGTTAGGGCTGGGGAAAATAGCTACATCCAGAGTATAAGGCACACCCAAATTATCAGCTTCTTTTAGGGAAGAAAAAGGTGCATGTTATACTCAGAAAAATATGGTATACTGTTGATCTCATCCCATTCCCAAGAGGTCTGTAACGGGCATGCATAAACACACCATCGTGCCTACTATCCCTGTCCTACTGTCCCCCATTTATTCGTATCCATTTCCTGTACTCATAATTATGTTTATATTTATATATGTTACCTTGTACATGCTTGACAAAATAATAAACAAATAAACAGATAAACAAATAATAAAATATAATAATAACAAAACACAAAACAAAACCACTATTGGTTTCCTACGAAAAGTTCACAGTGTAATAGATTTGCTGTAGTCTAATGGTTCAGGCAGGGAGACACAGACCATCCAGACTAGCAAATTTTATTGAAATAACTGAATAAATTTCCTTAAATCATTTAAAACAACCAATTCAAACTATTTTAATATTGAGGAAAAGATCAATTATTGAGTTTGGAAAGTTTTTTATAGATTAAGAACTCAAATGGGCTTGATTTAAGACTTTCAGCTTGATTGAAAATATCCTCTCCATGGGAAAATCCTTTGTTTACATAATAAGACTTTGAAGATTAGACACTTCAGAGCACCAGATGGCTACTTAAAAGAAACATTTGATTTATGATGACAGGAACTCTTTGAACTATTTAACTCTTTCATAGAATCCATTGGTGTTATTGCGGAGGAGCAATAAGAAGCCCCATGAATAAAACTGAAACTGATTTACAGATGAAATTAGAAATTATAGTTTAGAAGGAGGTGAAAATAATGGATTTACAAATAAAAATGGTGACTTAAGAACTGATAAAGAAATACAAATAAATCAGATGAACCACCTGGATTATTTCCTTATACTGAATTTACAAGAGAGAACTGTTGGAGTTGCTATGTTAGAAGTACAAAGGGGGCTTGATAAAAATGACAAGAATTTAGTGATGAGAAAAATAGAGCATGAGAAGATAGATGTCAGAACTTTGAGGATTTTAAAGATCCTCTGTTTACAGAGAGAAGAAAGAATACAGAATTGGTTTATTCAATGAAGGTTAAAATAATGGATTATTATTTGGGGGGATGTTTAATGCCTTCTTGTTTGGAACTGGATAACTACAGCAGAGATGGGTTCCTGTTGGTTTGGATGAGTTCTATAGAACAGTTAGTAACTTGGTGGCCTGCTGGAACTGGCAGCGACTCAGGCCTGCTACCAGCCCAAGCCAGTTTTGTTGGTTCTACCGTAGGCGCCACCATCTTGTTTTTTACTTCTGGGCATGCTCAGAAGCTTCTTTTTTAAAGTACTGTGCATGTGTAGGGGGTCATTTCTGGGAAGGGATGCGTGTACACATGCAAAACATGCACTTCCATCATGATATGAACTAGTGGGGAAGATAAATAGAACCCACTTCTGAAATACAGTTATTTCAGAATAACTGGTAATTGTTAATTGTTCTGATAAATGTTTAATTGTTTTTTTGAATTTGAATGGAGTGTTTTGTGTAAAAGGAAAGGAAACCTTCAGATTACATATAGTAGATATGATTTGTAATACATATATTGTTATTTCTGATAACCCATACTTAAGGTGACCAAATAATAAATTTGGTAAAGCGGGACACCATGAGGGAGGGGAGACAGATCACTGGAAAATCTGGAAAAAAATTACCTCAGCATTTGTTTTTGTATATTGTTTTCCAGTCCGGCCCTTCTATTGCAGTAGAAAACCCTCCCACCCCCCGCCCACCCACCCCCCCCTCTCTCTCTGCTGGGCATGCGCAAAAGACTGCCCAGAGCGAATAAAGGGAAAAGAAATCTAAAGGAAGAAAAAGGGTGTGGGGGAGAGGAAAAGGAAAGAAAGAAAGAAAGAAAAGAGAATGAAAGAAATGAAGAAGGAAAGAAAAAAAGAAAGAAAGAAAGAAAGAAAGAAAGAAAGAAAGAAAGAATATTGGCATCTATTAGCAAGCCCTGCAAAGGATTTCAACAACTGCAAAGCTGAAAAACCAACGGTGCAGCTAGGTCTGCCAAAAAAGCTATTGCTTGGCTGCCTCCGTGTGTGTGTGAGAGAGAGAGAGAGAGAGGAAGAGAGAGATGGAATACTCGCAGATACAAGGATACAAGCAAAGAAGAGGCACCATGGATGGTTTAGTATTGTATCTGTTGCCCCCTTTGGCTCTCCTTCGGGTGTGGATCCATTACTCATTTAAAGCATTAATCCCACCCTCCTCTCTCTCTCTCTCAAAGCAACCCATAGCCTGGAGAAAGGAGAATCGGGACTTTTTAAAAACCCCGCAGGACGCGGAACAAATTATTAAAAAGCGTCCCACGAAAAGCGTGCCGTCTGGTAACCTTACCCATACTGGACTTTTACTGTTTAATAGGGAGTAATGAGGTTCTAGGGATAGACACACACACACACACACACACACGTTTTTTATTTTCTATTCTCTAGTTTTGCCATATATACTCAAATTTTCTGTTCTCATTGCATTCAATTCAAAATTGCATTGCAATTTTATTTTTCCTGGGATATTTCTAACGCTCCCTTTCATAGGTCATATGGAGAATCAAAAAGGCTCATACGATTATCCTCAACTTTCCTCCAGTGATTTCCCCTTCTTAAATGATAAACTCACACATTTATCATTAATGACTGAGGTTTTCATCCAACACTATGACACCAACTCAAAGAGATGAAGAAAATTACTTACCGTATTTTTGGTGTATAAGACGCACCCTTTTCCTCCCTAAAAGAGGTGATAATTAGGGTGCGTCTTATACTCTGAATGTAAGTTGGGTTGTTTTTTTCCCCCAGCCCTAACTAGCTGCTAATGATCTCTTACCGTGTAGGCTCTTTCATTGTTTTTCTCTGAGAAGAATATTTTCCAAGCCCTAAGTATTTGCAGGGATTTTTTCATTACCCTAACTTGCTCTGAGTAAGTTTCTTTCCAGCCCTAACCAGGTGCTAATGATGTTCCCAGCTCTTACTGGCTTGCAAGCTTTTTCATTGTTAATCTGTGAAGAATGTTTTCCAAACCCTGTCTTTGATTTTTTTTTTCATTCTCTATTTCCTCCAAATGTTTCTTTCCAGCCCTAACCAGGTGCTATTAATGTACGCAAGCTCTTTCATTGTTACTCTCTGTGAAGAATGTTTTCCAAGCCCTAAGTCTTTGCAGGTTTTTCCCCCATTGGTCTAACTTGCTCCAAATGTTTCTTTCCAGCCCTAATCAGGTGCTAATGATGTTCACAGCTCTTACCCACTTGCAAGCTCTTTTATTGTTACTCTCTGCAAAGAAGAATATTTTCCAAGTCTAAGTCTTTGCAGAGTTTTTCTCCATTACTCTACTTACTCAGACTGTTTCCTTCCAGGTGCTAATGATGTTCCCAGCTCTTACAGAATTAAAAAAATTCTCTCAGAATTTAAAAAAAAACTAAGCCTTTAGCCAGGGGATAAAATAATGTGTTGAACCTGACCAGACTAAGGATGCTAGCCACCTGGTAAGCAGATTCTTTTCCCTATTTTCTTCCCCCAAAACTAAGGTGCATCTTATATTCCAGTGCATCTTATACTCTGCAAAATAAGTAAATTAGATTTAACCTTAAAAAGAAAGACAAAGACAAAGAGCTGAAACTTACACAAGTCTTTTGCCCCACTTTAGTTTACTCATCATGCACTAAGGCTGCCCAAGAAATAAATTCAATATCCTGTTTGTCTAACCATCCTTTTTAAAGGAAACCTGTCTAAGGCCAGTGGGCCTCAGTCATATTATTTTTAACTCCTGTTTCCCAGAAAACTTAGTATAGTTTGAATACTTTCTTAACCATATATGTATTTTAAGTATTATTTTCATAAATGAGTTCAGTAAACAGGCACATGCACACATGGCAAGTCATTTATTTAAAACATCATGGATTGCAAGATCAAATCTGGGTTGGTCACCACAATGTACTCTTCTGAGCTTTAGGACTCATGCTGGAGACCAATTTTGGGGGAACTCTTCTCTACTGGAATATGTGCTTTCGGCTATTCTGTGAATTGTATTTATGTGGTGCCTTCCTATTGGTTGATTGGTGTGTTGATGGCTGGAGATGAGTGTTGCTTCCTTGTAATGCCAAGCCCACAGGCCCTAAGTGCTTTATAAACTGGTGGTAAATCAACACTCCTGTTAATTGACAAGGTACCCATTTCCCAGGCTTCAATCATTTCCCTGGCTATCTTTATAACTGCATGGCCAATGGTCTTAGTATCATTGGTTGTTCTAGTATTATAAGATATGTTTTTCTTATAAGAATTATTTAAATTTCTGCCTTAGGCAAATATTTATCAAATCACTTTTTCCTTAAGAGCTGTGGTGGTGCAGTGACTAGAATGCATTAGCGCAGACAAACCCTTGACTGCCAAGGGTTTGATCGTGACTGGCACAAGGTTGACTCAGCCTCCCATCCTTTTTAGGTCTGTAAAATGAGGACCCATATTGCTGAGGGCAATATACTGACTCTGTAAACCGCTTAGAGAGGGTTGTAAGTCTAAGTGCTACTGCTATTGCTATTCATTAAGTTATCAGCAGAAAGACCAATAGTACAATTAGAATTTTTCTTAATTTTTTCTGAACATTTGAAAAAAAATATTAAAGCATTGGATGTGTTATACCTGAACTGGAACAGCAAACAGCAGAACACTGCATCAATGAGGCAGGTTTACACGCTCTTCATTATTACTTGGGCTTATTTATTACCAAGTTCAAGCATTCAATATGAACTGGACTTCAGGGAAGCTCCTGGATATGGAAAAAAAAATCACATTAAAATGTTCCATCTCAAAGAAGAGGCTTACCCATGGGATGTGGTTGTACTGCTGCGTGAGGATAGAAACCAGGAACTGTGTTGTACATGCATCATTATATTGAACACACTTCTTGGTTGAGTGGAAACAGAATTGGGCTTTCACACCAGCTTGGCTACAGCTCCTAACCCTCCCCTCCCTCACATCTGCTCTTTTGCATCTTGTAAATAGTTGGAATGATCTCCCAGTGTGGTGGAATGGGGAAACAAACATCTTGGCATGGCTTCTCTGTGGGGGGAAAAACAATCTGTGGCTAAACGTCTCAGTGGTACAAGATATTGCAGTCAATTCCTGCATAACTAATCAGGCAGAAAAACCTGAAACATGGAGAGTTGCTGTCAGTCAGCGTAAAAAATACTGATTAAATGGCCCAGACACTTCATCTAATATAAATGAGCACCTAATGTTTATATGACAGGTCTAATCACCACTGAGCCAAAGGAGAAAACAGAAGAACTTCAAATTACAATTAAAACTAGCCAAAATCAGAGCTCTCTTGAACATCATGGGAACATGATCAAATCCAGTTTATCAGCACAAGGAAAAACAACAGGAAAGATCTCATTTTACAAACGCACCTTGTACAACTCATACTGTCAGGCCAAAGCCATTTTAATTGGGATCTTTGGAGTGGCACACTTTATACTATCCTACTATGCATTTTCTACTGTGGGAAAATGGAGGAGGGAGTTATATGAGGTTGTTAGTATGTAGTTATAACAAATTCCTTCTAGAAAGCCAAGGTCATCCTTTGTCTCTGCACCTTTGCACCTGCACGGGAGGAGATGGAGGGGAACTCTGCCAACACGGCATATGAAGATTCGGCAACGTGATGGATTTGTGGGGGCAAGGACTTGAACTTTCAACTGGGTGGTAAAACCAGAAGGAGTTCAGATTTGGGTTTCACCCAGATGTGCAAACATGGCTCTAATAATAAATTGGGTCTTTGAGAAGTACTTTGTCTCGGACTCTGATTTAATTTTGGATGCTATTTGGAACCCTGACATATACTTGCATTTGCTTTTGTTTGCAGGAGTCACCATTTCTTTGTCATCTTCTTCTTGGCTGTGGCCAATCTTGGCTTTGGCATATATGAGTAATAAAAGTGTGTTCTTATGCTGTGGGGAAGAAAACATGCTGGCATACGCACTGTTTCAAAACATGGATCAGTAAACCTAAGAACAAACTAAGGGCAATTTGTTCCCATCCACTCTCTGCTTACAAGAGTGGCGTTCTCTTGTACCAATGCCGTTAAGATGTTTGTTTTTGCCAATTTTACCCTAAGGGCTATGTAAGTACAACAAATTTTGTCAGAAGCAGAATGCAGTGCATTTTTTCCATTCTCTCTCTTCAGATCCCTCTGGTAACAATAAAGTTAAAATTTTATGAGCAAATTTCATCTGTTTAGCTGAGCTGGTTTAAAAAAATGTGCTTGAAGCAGTCATGAGGCCGATTACCGTCAACCATCATCCTTATGGGGGATTCTGTACATAAAACAAAACTAGTGACCTAAAATTTGGCTGCACTCAGAATTCATCCACTTTTATCAGTTTCAGTGACCGATCATTGGATGTACTATTAGTACTCTTCATTAGGAAACACCACTTGTGACATCATATCATATCACATCATTATCTTAAAAATAATTTTCAGCTTTAATAATGGAAGGAGCAGTCTTCCCTGTGCTAGTTAATGATAATTGACTTTTATGTTTTAGAAAGGGACCTTACAGAAGAAATTTCAATACATCGGACTCACTCAGTTGAACAACTCACCACTATCCATTGCTGTTCCTGCTATTGGACATGTTATTCAAGAGAAACTGTGGAAGAGATTACAGGGTCTGACAAAATCTAGCATAAGGATTTTCAGCCTTGCACCTCAAGGTACCCATGTTGAAAAGGCTGTTTGCATTCCACTGGAATGACAGGGGTATGGATTTTCCTCAGTTTAAATGCATTTTAGCATATAATGATGTTACATACCTACACATAGGAAGGCCATTTTGCCTTAGCTTAGCTGCACAATATTGAAATAACCTATTATTTAACAATGTTTTATTGAACAGTCTTGAATTTGAGTTATAGTGTTTTCTGTTAGGTGGAAACATATTTGGTGCCAGGTGTAAAGAAACTCCATACATAAAAAGTTTTGAAATAATTAGAATAATTAATACTGTCCTTTTTACAAGATACTAGAAGTAACCCTGAGCAAATTTTTGAAATTCTTTTAATCACTTTCATCATTCAAGTGATGTACAAATATGAAGTAATATTTCATTACCAATCTTCAAAATCAGTTCTACTTGATGTCAAAAAACAGAATGTATTCCAATTCCAATGCATTTTTCCAACATAAATTCTTCCAACATACTACAACTAAGATATATTTTAGATCTTAAGAATATAGTGTAGAGTGTAAATGATATATCATTTCCAGCTATTCCATTTTTACTGTTGAGTACAAATGAGCAATCTCGATTAGCCATTCCAGCAATAATAATTTGAGACAAAAAATTTGCTCCTCATTTAGCTTCAAATCATAATACTGCTGCCACCATACTTCTGTGTATATGTGGTGTGCTTTTGGTGATATGCAGTTTTGCTTTTATACCAAACATATTTTTGGAATTATGGCTATTCAACCTGGGTCTCATCAGGACATCAACACATTTCCCAGATGCTTTTTTCGGACTTGATATAGGTGTTTGCAAAACATTGCATGTTTTCTTTGTAAGAAAAGGTTTCCAACTTGCCACTTTGTTACACCCCAGGTATATGAAGAATATAGGAGATTGTTGTCACATGTAGTACACACAGAGTACTTGCTGGAAATTCCTTCAGCTCCTTTAAAGTTGCTGTAAGCCTTTTTGGACCAGTTTTCTTGGGGGGTGTTTCCCATCAATTTTGGAGGGACACCCAATTCTTGTTAATGTCACTGTTGTATCATATTTTCCCCACTTGATGATTGTCTTCACTAAGGGCCATGTTATATCCAATGATAAAATATATAAAAATATAATACAATAAATATAATAATTAATGTAATATGTCATAAGATCCATAACTTTGGATTGCTGTTTCTATGCAAAAGAATATCATATATCATTTTGAATTATATATAACATATATATCATATATATTCATATATATAAGAAGTCCTGCTGATTCCTTGACTAACTTAAGAATAGAAGAGACTTTAAAATTTGGATGAATTTATTAGAATGGAAAGATAGGTCTAAAATGAAGGAGATCACAATGAAGTCCTTGAGTTTTTCTAGTATTTCTTGATAATATTTTTGAATGTTATTTGAAATGGAAGAGTGAACTTTTTGTTCTAAAATATTTTTTTCTGATGTTGATGCCTCCTTCTCTTTGTTAGGGTTTTTTTTTTACTGAGGATCAATACAGCTGCTAAGTTCATATATAAATTCATAAATTTCCCAATTGAAACTGATGACCAAGGTGGTGAAAACTATCTTGGAAAGGCAAAAGGTGGAGAGCTTATGTTTAAACTCTCCAACTATTTTTTGTCTTTCAATATTTCCATAGGAAGTGTTCTGGCAATGTGGTGAGGCCATTTGAAATGTCATGTTTCAGCCTGTTTTTCCAATTCTTGAGGAGGGGTTAAAGGTGGAGGTGTGAGCCTTTTCTAGAATCCTCAAATATTTTATTTCATTTTAAATTTACATATTATACTTTATACTTTAAGCATTAGAGCAATATACAGTATGTGCTATAGGTTAGCAGTTCTGTTTCTTCAGCAGGCTAATTTGGACTGCAGTTTGAATGATCAAAGTTTTATATTGTCTATGTATTAATGTACAAGTACTTGCTTGTTAAATTAAAATGCGAACACTTCACTGAATATTCTTAGTTTGAAAAAATCTAATAGATTTTTTTAAAGATGTTTTAATGCCAGTATTGGCATAATAGCAAAATTAATAAAAACATTAACAATATTTTTGAAACAGTTTTAATTTATAAACAGTATTCATCTAAGAAAACCATATCCCCCAGTCTAGATAATAGCTTATCACTTATCTTATTGTCAAAATCAAAAGTATATAACCTGAAAACAATAAAAATGTTTAATTTTGAATCACACCCAAATTTATTCTTTTTGACGCAGTAAAAGAAATCTAGTACATCAGTGGACAAGTTCTTAAAATATTTATTTCTTCAGTGTTGCTTTTTACTAAAAAGATTACTGTTTACCAAAAAGATTTAAAATGAAAACCAAAAGTGGATAACTTAAGTCAGCCACAACATAACCTTTGGGTGATATCCAATAAAGTTTCCCACTACTGGAATAGCAAGACAATGATCACTGCAGCTCTATTTTCAAAATTTCTAAAGTATTGAGAAGAAATGGGAAATGGTGTATCCTATACACAACCTTCACTAGATGTTGGATTTTCTCCCTTTCTTAAAAGTTATTATGAGATAGTGACATGCAGAAACATTTACGTAACATGGTACATGCTATTCCAATGGTAGAGTAGGTAATATAAAAATTGGTTCTTCTTGTCCACAAATAAATCTATGGAAGTTTCAGGTGAACTTACACACCATTTTCATAGTCCCAATTGCTGTTGTAAAATTCATGGGATACAGAGTTGATGGACTGTAACCGAAAACTTCACATTTCTCTGCAGTTTTCTTTTAAACCTTAACTGCTAAGATGTATGCTAATTTTACAGCACTAAAACATTTGTGCTCTAATTCCAGAAACTGTTAGTAGGAAAAAGTTTGGAACAGATGAAAATATGAATAAGAAGAAAATCAAAAATGGCAACATTTTGCCGAAGTAAAATAATAATCCATCAAACTTAAAAAAAATATGTTTGTTCCTTATTATTTACGTTTTGTGAATGTAGCACACCAGTTATATTATCAGTTCCAGTGTATATACAAAATAGATCTGAAAATGATCTGTTATTGAATCTATACATTAGAAATGTTCTATTGATTTAATTCTAAAGAAAAAAAAATCTTATAACGTCACAGAAACAAAATGATATAGCATGCCATCACAATAGAAAGCACTAAAAAATTAAATAACATACATACATACATTACATACATACGTATGCATATTGTGCAAATATATTTTACATTGATCTTGTTGAAGTTATTTTGATAACATGAATGTATTTTCCTACCTGTTAAAAAACAAATTATTTTCTAAGTTATCTTTGGAATACTTTTTTTTAATATATAAAACTTTGAGCTAGAATTACCAGATCATCTCTTGGTTGGCATCATGGATTTTTTTTTAAAGCTGCATAGTAGCAAGAAGCTTAGAAAGAACTAATTTCATCCATTTTTACAGAATTTTTCTAATACATAGACCTGCTGCCTTTCAAAATCTCCTGTAATCTAGCTATCTCCTGGAAACACAAAGCACATGAGAATTAAACTGGCCATACAATAAAACTTTGTCTTAATAGATCATGCAGAAGGAAAGTTATTCTCATTAAATCTGAATGTTCATAATTTGGATCAATTTTCATTATTGAGGTACACATATTTTATAAAATTTAGAGGTAATGAACATCAATTTTAGTTTCATAAATGGAGATTGAATTGAATTGATTGAAATTTCACTGCCTGAAGTCTGCCCAATAAAGGATTTATTGCAGTTTGATCAAAAAAATCTCCACATATAATATCTTCTAATTTTGAACAGATGATTTAATAATCCCATATTTTAAAAATCCTGAAAATGTAAGCAGTTGTTCAATTTTAAACAACATATTATAGCAATATGTAAGAATGTTCCAAGGACAAGTAAAAGTAATTTAAAAAATGCAAAATTAAAATATTCCATTGTGAACAAAATATATTAACAAAGTAGAAGTATCTCAGAGCCTTTCAAGTTGATACGAAGCAATTCAATTGGTCAGCATTTAACAAATTAAATTAAAACCTGTCTTACATAATGGACAGTGTAAATGAATTAATTAAAATAAGGTATATGACTGGTTTTGCAAACAATAGGACAGAATTTGGATCATTTAAATAAAGATTTGGTAATCTTACAGAACTATATTTCTCAAAGCATACTGCTTCAAAAAGCTGCCTGTCTCATTTGAAAAGTTTATTTTAAAAGGCATTTTGTGTTCACCATTACATAGTGCGTGTATACATGTTTATGCACAATGAGTATAATACATATTCTTTCACAATATATGTACACATAGGATTTATATATATATATCTATATGTATATGTAAGTATGTATATATTTTATATAGTGTAAAAGGTCTTCTGTACATATACAAAATAACAGGCAAAATAGTATCTGCTTGTTACAGTCTCTTTGTTTAAAAAATCCGAAGTAAAAGTCAATTTAGTTGACATAGTATAGCCAGTAGATTAAGTTGAAAAGAGAAAATGTGAAAGGAAACACCATCCTTGACCATCTGTCAATTGCATTCACATCTGTTAGATCAGGAATTTTTATTTTTAGTTGAGACGATCTTCTCCGCAAATGACTCTTCTTAGTGTGAGCGCCAGTTCTGTCTAATGTACGTCTCCCAAGAGTTTCTCGGTTGGAACTCTGCTTTCTGTACTGGATTCCTGAGTTATCAAAGGATACTGCTGAATTCTGTGGATCAGTGACACTTGTTGTGACTTCATTGCTTGCAACTTCATTGTGAATTTCAAGGGATGTTAACAATATGTTCCCATGCATGTCCACCTAGTTAGAAGCAAATCAATAGTTAATTAATAATTAATTTAATAAATCAAAAGTAATGTATCATATTCAAAAATTACTTATATTCATATAAATTCACATAGAAATAAAGTGGACTATTTTAAAAGAGCATAATTTTTTTAAAAAAAATTAAACAAATGCAGTATTTTCCATCTTATATCAGAAACCATCCCTCTTCCTTTTTTGTTCTCCTCATGCTATGGTACCTGATTACCAAAGATCTCAGTTATTATTATCTTTGTTGCTTTAATTTTATATTTGGGTACTAGGGGAGGGGATATGAATCCATGCCTTTTATTGCCCAGTGGCACTGTTAAAGCAAACTGAATTACTTGAGTTTACTTAAGCTCATGAAAGTACAATTGCTTCTACTAACATATTTCACAGAAATTATTACTTGTACAGTTACATTAGTCTGAGAATAGAGAAAACAGAGAATGAAATTTGGAGGATGGAGTTGTTTCTTATGTTAACAACATTTTTTGAAATGATATGGTTATGAAGACTATGATTGAATTGTATTTTTATTTGTATTTTTAGAATTTATAAATGAAATGAAGTGTTTCTTTCTCACTTTTAGTTATCAAGACACTGAAGTTACATATTTTAAAAATTTTAAGTGTCTACTATAATTTAAAACAGACATGTCAAACTTGATTTTATGAAAGCCGGATCAGCATTGTGGGTGCAGAGGGGGGCAGGGACATGGCTATAGTGGCTACAGCTGACTGGTTGTGGCCCAGAGCCTTGAGTTTGACACCCCTGATCCATGCAAGAGGCGATCCACATCCAAAGTGCTGTGGTTACCTTGCAAAAAGTGACATTTTTGTTTTAGCTTTAGTGATTGGTCTGGTAGCTTCCTAGAGACATTTATATGGCATGGGTGTAGGTCACAATGGTGGGCGAGCAGGTGCCCTCTGAGAGACCTTCATCCCTGCAGGGTAGGTTACTGTCAGTTATCTGTTATGTGAGGAAAGATGCCTTTCTAGAGATAAGCTGCCCTTTCAATGGGGCTTCTGGACTCTGGGGAAACGTCCCTCCTTTTATAACCCCCACTCAAAAGGGTGTGTAAGGGTGAGAATTTTGATTAGATTTAAGGTGGGGGGGAGGAGCAGAGATTGCGAGAGAGGAGAGGGGGTAGGGAGGGGGGATGCAAGAGAGGGTAAAATGGGAGTGGGAGGGAAGGGGGAAAGGAAGATGAGGAAGGGGAGGCAAGGGAGGGGAACAAAGAGGTTTTTGTAAAGAAAATACTGTTCTGGAAAATATCACAATAGGAATTCCAGAAGCTGCTCTTCCTTAAATTTGCCTCCTCCATTTCATAAGTCTGAATGCGGATGGCTGATTTCCAAATGGGTATGAACTTTGTTATGTCCTTAAAGAAATAAACGGTTAAATTGCTGATTGGTTAAAATGCGGCTTGGCTTAAAAGAACCGCCAAAAATAAACTGCTGTCTGTAAAATGTCCCCCCCTAAAGGAAATGTATAAATAGGGCAACGGATTAGCCGTTGCCCTTGTTGGGAGTTGGTTGTTGTAGAGAGCGTTTCCTACGACTATGATGAATAAAGAAAACCTGTTGAATTGAATAAGTCTCTGAGTACAGACTTAACAAACTTGCTGTGCCCCACAAGCATTCCCCCCTTGGGGCTTCCAGGTGGCTCCCTCTTTGCCTCCCCCACATCCCACATATGGTCTCTAAGGAAAAATCCAGTGATCAGAGGTGGCTGGAGCCCAAGGCAAAGTGAGCAAAGTATCCATTGGCCAGTCCTTCTGCCCTGCGGAAGCCCCCTGCCACCTCTTCTCATCCCTATTCCACCTTTGCGCCTCCTTCACCAGCACCTGCAGCTCTGAGAGCAGCTGGTAGTGCGCACCTGCTGCCATGCCCAATAGTCTCAGCCCAAGCTTCCGCCTCTGGATGGGGTCCTGTCTGCCTCACCCTCTGTAAACGCAAAAGCAGCCCCAAAGTACTCCATAGATGGCAGAGCTGGGGGAAGGGGCACAGGTGGGGGAGAGCAGAGTGTGGTGTCAGCTTCTCATGTGAGCCTGCAGGTGTGCCTCCCCCCTGCAGAGGTGAGATGGAAAGGAGCTTCTTCTGCATTGTGGGGCTCACTGACAAGGACCCCCCTGTTCTACTTTCTCCTCTCTTAGCTGTTGCTCCTCTGGTGCCTGGGTCAGATGCAGCTTCAGGGCTATGTGGTAGCCAAAGTACACCCAGCTCGTCCTCTCCCTAAGCGGGGGGGGGGGGCACCACTGCCTGGTGCAGAACAGGCAGGTAAGGGCAAGAATCATGGGAAAGCAGCTGGAAAGGGGGAGCCAGCCACCCAGGTGCACAGCTGTTGTGGTGGGGGCAGTGAGGAGGAGGAGTCATGAGTCCACTACCTCAGTGTTTCCCAACCTTGGCAACTTGAAGATATTTGGACTTCAACTCCCAGAATTCCCCAGCCAGCGAATGCTGGCTGGGGAATTCTGGGAGTTGAAGTCCAGATATCTTCAAGTTGCCAAGGTTGGGAAACACTGCACTACTTTATAGAGCAGGCTGCTGATGGCAGCATCAGTGGCAACAGCAGCAGCTGCATCCCCTTGATCCATGAAGAAGGGAAGAGGAGGAGAAGGCCCTGGTGGCCGAGGGGTGAGTGATGAATGAGGCAATGCTGGCCTGCTTCCTCCTGTTTGCATGCATGCACACCAGTATGGGGTGGGCTGGGCCTGTGGGCCCATGTGCATACACCTGCTGAATCCTGTGCACATGCGTGTACGCCGGGATTTAATCTAATCACAGCAAGAAGGTCGCTACTGGGCTGGGCCAAAACGACATGGGCCAGCTCCTTACATTTTCCAGGACTGCTGCACAGGCTGGATCCGGCTACAATGTGGGCTGGGTGCGGCCTACAGGCCTTGACAACCCTGTTTTAAAATCTTTGAAAGAGATATTTCTTTTTTTAATGTTCCTTTCCCACCTCATCACCAATATCTACAGTAATAGTGATTTTCTTGCTGTGATTAGATTAAATGTGTTTCTCCAGTTCTTTTCAGGAGAAAAACATGCAAGTGTGAATTGTACTAATGGGAAAATTTTATTCAACCTCATTAACAAATCCAAATTGTACTGTCTTTATGGTTCTAACATAGATTGATTTCCTTGGTGCTAGTTAATGAATACATAATGGGTTTTTTTTTCAGAATTTCAATGTTTTTAACATAGGACCAATTAAGAAATCAACCTGGTTATACTGTAAAATTCATTTCACCTTCTCATTAAAACAGCTCATAATATTGAGAAAAAAATAACTACCTCCCTCTCTCTTTTTTTAGGCTTGGGTGTAGCTGGGGCCTAAGAAGTATTGGTTTTCCTTCATGGAAATACCTGATCCATATCCAAAAATACACTAGTTTAACTGCAAATCATAGAAGCAGATAATCTCCATTCCCCCAACCTCACATCTGGACTAATCATAGAATCATGGGATTGGAAGGAAGTTTTGGAGGCCAGCTCTCTGAATGGAAAGCAAATCCTGTGTCAATTTTCCCTCAATTCCTTTAATTCGGACTCCTATATACTCTGGGCCAAAAAAAAATAAAATAGAATGATGAGACCGACATTTGACAGTCAGTGATATGAAATTAATTAAGATTCCAGAGAAATTTTAAGATAATAAATTTATCATCTGATTTATCTCAAATCAATAACTATTGCATTGATGGTTGCAATAAAAGAAAAAAATGTATAACTTTGCAAAACTTTTTCACAATAAAAGCAGGGGAAAGCCCATGACTCTTGCATTTTTAGGACAACTGGCAAGAAAACTATTTTCCTAGATCTTTTGTACAATATAAGATTAGTTCTGTGTTCAGAAAACAGACTTTGTTAGAAAGATCTAGCACTTCTCCCCCCCACCCCAAATCCCCCCCCCGAACAAACCCACAAAGCCTGAATATGGATCCCATATAATGCTGATTATCAACTGCTCTGTTAGGCTTGCTTGTACTTTACTTCCATGAACTGAGGGGAGGGGGGAATTATTATTTTTTATTATTATTATTATTATTATTATTATTATTATTATTATTATTAATTAGATTTGTATGCCGCCCCTCTCCAGAGACTCAGAGCGGCTCACAACAACAAAATACAGTACAAATCTAATGATTAAAAAACAGTTTAAAACCCATTAATATATAAAAAAGCCATACATCCCAAACAAACCATACATAAAATGGAACGGCCCGGGGGAATCAATTTCCCCATGCCTGACGGCAGAGGTGGGTTTTAAGGAGTTTGCAAAAGGCGAGGAGGGTGGGGGCAGTCCTGATCTCCGGGGGGGAATTGATTCCAGAGGATGGCTGCCCCATAAATAAATAATAAAACACTGCTGTCATGTCACCCCCAGCGTATCTTTTCTCTAGACTAGACAGATCCAGTTCATAAGACATCAATATTATTGTATTACATAACAGAACAACAAGGGCAAAATAATCTTTAATCTCTAGAATGCTACATAGTCAGCAAGTTACCATCTCCATACTCCAAGAAAGCTTTGATTCCAGTCTCCTTTATTATATATTGGGTCTAAATCAACAAATGTTCAATGTGTTTCTCTTATATTCATATTTTTCTCAATGACCTACTGAAGAGCAAAAATCTGATGTACACATTTCTTTTCACTATAAAGGCACCCTACATTTCCCAAATTTTGTTCATATTAATTATTGTACTTTTAATTCAAACTGCATCCAGAACAAAGCTTTATAAGCATACTTAATTACAGTCCATTGCAGTACATTTACCATATTTTTCAGAGTATAAGACACACCTTTTTCTTCCTTAAAAGAAGCTGATAATTTGGGTGCAAATTATACTCTGAATGTAGCATTTTTCCCCACCCTAACTAGCTGCTAGCAATCTTCTCAGCTCTTACGTTGCAGGCTCTTTCCTTGTTTCTCTCTGCAAAGAATGTTTTCCAAGCCCTAAGTCTTTGCAGGGTTTTTTCATTGCTATAACTTGCTCTGAATAAGTTTCTTTCCAGCCCTAACCAGCCTCTTTTAGGGAGGAAAAAGGTGCATCTTATACTACTTCAAAAATAAGGTGTGTTTGTGTGTGTGTATGTATACGCGTGTGTGCGCGCGCACAGACACACGGTTTACTAATTTTCATTTCTTGTTTTTTTAAAATATGATTGCCATCTTTAATTTCTTTAGATGAATGCATAGGCTATGTGAATCCTGAGAAATATTAATAAAAAACTGAGAATGATCTTAGCAATGAAAAAGAAATCACATTAAAAATGGAAAGTAGGAAAAAGAAAAAAGTCTCCAAATTAAAACATAAAAAGTCTCCTATCTTAATTAAAAAGAAACTATTTTTTGTTAGGGTTGGCCAAGACATCGATCCACAAAGAAGGATTGAAACACTTTTCCAGTTTTAATTTTCATATTGCTTTCTTATCAATTCACCTTGCATGATCTGTTTCATGTAGTATCTCTTTCCCTATTACTAATGTGGCCACTTTCTTTGAAACACACATAGACACAAAACAATGGGGAGACAATAGTAAGGGAATAAATGTTAACAGTAAAATATAAAATAAATCCTGTTGGATATAAGTCCAATGATCAATCTTCCACAATGACCAAGTAGCTACAAGGTAAGTCCTTCTCATTTGCTTCTTAGCAGATCCTGGAAATAGCATAGGGCTTTCAAGGCTAATAGCTATTAATACACACACACACACACACACACAAACACACTTCTCACCCACCCACCCCCTGATGGACCCAAGGCTTATCATGGGCTGACTCCCTGAGGTCAGTCATATTTTTTGCCAGTCTTGATCTAGTGATTTATCTTGGCTGACAAATACATCCCACAACAGTAATTTGAAATGATTTATATTTCAGAACTGTTAATTAAAGAACCTGGGAGCTCAAAAATTACATAAAATTATGAAGATATGAAGATATTAGAAATCTAACAATCTAGTTCCAAATTATGAATCTGGTTCCCAATTCATCCAAATTACTTACAAAGTCTAAAATTAGATACGTCTTTAATGCTTTACACTGGAATATATTATGTTAAAAAGTAAGGTAAAGAACAGTATCACCTTCTTCATTGTAATCAAATACTATACTGAGGCAGTATCTATCTGGATTTCACATGAATTGGCAATTATCTAAAAACATGGCAGGGTTACTTTTTCCAAAAATTAAAATGAGAATAAAATTCCCTTAAAATAATATAATCCTCCACACTTATTACATCTGCTGATTTGCCCTTTTTAGGGTGACTTGCTCCCTCCTTCAGATAGAGGGAGCGGAGGACCCCTTGCAGGGCAGAGCTGAGGAATTTTACAGTTTCTGTCAGATACAGTCAATCAGATTCGGATGGACATAGCCTCTGATTGGACAATGCAGGCAGAGATGACAGGGGCAGATCTTAGTCTTATTGTGTGGGATGAATTTGAGCCTACAACTCCTGAGAAACTGGACAAGACTATGGGAGCGATGAGTTCCTCCACCTGTTTGTTGGTTTCATCCATGGGGCTGGCTCCAGGTTTTGGTCAATGCTTCATTGAGGGAGGGGTTTGTCCCAAAACCATTAAAGTTGATGGTTGTGAGGCCCCTTCTCAAGAAGCCTTCCCTGGACCTAGCAGAACTAAAGAACTTTCGTCAAGTCTCCAACCTTCCTTTTGTAGACCATAACCTACTACTAAATAAAGTAGAAAAATGTGGGATGGACAGCAACTTTAAGGCTTTAAAAAAAAAGAGGGACTGGGGCAGCGAGGAGGAGCATGCGCCTCCAATACACCCAGTGCGAGGCTGCCTCCCATACAGTGGCTGCTGCTGCTACCTGCTGCCTCTTTCTTCCCATGCTGAAGGGCTCCCCTCTCCTCTTGCTTGCTAGCTTTATAGCCGGCGCCTGTCCTTCGCTGTGGTGACTCCTCGGCTGCCCAGAGCAAAGGGAGCATTTCTTTTCTCTGGGCACCGGCAGAGTTTTATTCTCTCTCCAACTGCCCAGAGAAAGAAAAATGCTTTGTTCACTCTGGGCTGCCAAAGCCTCCTTAAGCGCCACCGAAAGGCTCCTCTGGCAACCCAGAAAAGCCTGAGATGGCCAGGATTAAAGGGAAAATGGCAAGAAACTGGCCGGGCCTTTGTACTCTGCTCTCAAATTTCCTGGGAAATTTTTCCTGGCTTGGGTTGTTAAGTAGAAAATGGTTCTTAAGAAGAGGCAAAAAAATCTTGAACACCCAGTTCTTATCTAGAAAAGTTCTTAAGTAGAGGCGTTCTTAAGTAGAGGTACCACTGTACTTATAAATGCAATTGCAAAAACAAAATATTGAGAAATTCTGTTTTTTTATTCTGCTGTGCTAAATAATGTAAGACAAGTAGGATTAGTTTCTCTGAGACATTTTTCTTCTTTTTGATAAAATTGGTTTCAATTGCTTCAGAAACCATATAGCTTAATTTAAGGGGGAAATTATTAAAATTCGCTATATTGATCACATATTATTTCTGTGATCAACCCAGACCTTTTAAAAGTAGGTTGATAGATAGGTACTTGGATGGGTAGGTAGGTAAGTAGGTAGGTAGGAAGGAAGGAAGGAAGGAAGGAAGGAAGGAAGGAAGGAAGGAAGAAAGGAAGGAAGGAAGGAAGGAAACCTATACTAAGACCAATAATGAAAATAAATTCCTATGACTGCTTTTTACTATTCTGATTTTGAAGTTTGCCAAATTTGTATACCGTTTTTAGAAATTTTTGTGCTCATTGCATTCTGGTATTTACTATATATTTTATATTGATAAACTGTAATGAAAATAAAGTGGTGCTAATGGCTATGCTTTCTTATAATCAAATATGCAATCCAATTAGCAAGGTAATAGTACTTAATTTCATTGATTGGAACTATCAAAGCTGAAAATAAGACAGACTTGTAGAAAATATGAAAAATCCTACCCGGTTGCTTTCAAACTTAGAACGATCTTTGTTTGTTTTGGCTGTCTTTTCAGCAAGTTTCTTCTGCCTTTGTGGGCCCTTTCCAAAGAAAATATAGTTGACAAAGGCATATTCAAGTAAGGCCAAGAAGACAAATACAAAGCAGCCCATAAGATACATATCAATGGCTTTGACATATGGAATCTTAGGCAAAGTCTCTCTGAGATGAGTGTTGATAGTTGTCATAGTAAGCACAGTTGTAATACCTAAAAAGAAAACAAATAATCAGTATTATTTCTTGCATTCTTTTTCTAACTTACTTCAGTAGTATTTTCCAGGAGTTTCTCAGTAATATAAAAAACTAAGCAAAATTGCAAGAGACACAACATTCTACCTAATAGAAGACTATATATACATAGCTCAGAGTTGAACTGTGGTGCTTTCTGAGCTTGGCTGCTTGCTTGCAGTTGGGCTGTGGTTGAGTCTGTTCATGTGTTGCAAGGTTAAGAACTTTCATTATGTGTTCTGATTGCTAGTTGGTGTCACTGTTTATGGATATGCTCTGCTTGTCTATTCTTACATAGTCTTTTAGCTTATATAGTTTTTACCTTTTGTGATTGTAAGCGGTCTAGAGTTACCTTGAGGTAAGATAGGTGGCCAATAAATTTTCTGAATAAATGTGGGTATTATGGTCCTTACACTGTATGTTGTAGATGACTTTTCTTCTTGAGCTGCTGGATCTTTTGGTTTACTTAAGATGTTTTGGAGGGTTTTAGTTGATTTGTGTGCTACAGTGATGTAGTAATGTGGTTAGTAGTCTGTTGATTGTTTCTGAGATATTTTTTAATGTATGGTAGTGTTATCTTTTTCATAGCTCGTGTGGGTTGTGCTGTAGGGTTGAATGGTCAGGTACTTTTTGATAATTTTATCAAATTATCTGAGTATCTGTTTTGTTGGAAGTTATTGGATAGCTCAGTGATGATGAACCTTTTAGACACAGAGTGCCAAACTGCGCAAGCACGTATGCCCAAACTGAAAAGTGCATGTGCATGGGAATGCATGACTGTAGGGACATGCACAAACATACACATGCACAGACATGCGTGAACACGCAGCAGAGACCGAAAGACCAGCTGGTCAGCAGGAGGCAGTGCAGGAAACAAGAGGTGGGTAAAATGAGGACCCAGATTGTTCAGGGTAATTTATTTATTTATTGGATTTGTATGCCGCCCCTCTCCAGAGACTCGGGGCGGCTAACAGCGACAATAAAACAGTGTACAATAGTAATTTGGTATTGATGATTAAAAATCAATTAATATAAAAACCAAACATACATACATACATACATACATACCATGCATACATACCATGCTGATTCTGTATATAAATCTAAATGCTATTGCTATAATAGTTCATTTCCCCCCTTTCCTTTATATTTAATGGAATGCATTTATGATTATATTACTTTAACAATTAATATTTTAATTTTGAGTCACAATTTATAATGGATGAAATGAGTTAGTCTTTGGGAATTTGATATTTTGAAGGATCCCCAAATTGAGAAAGGATGGGAATTTTGGAATATATTTGGTTATGATTGTTATTTGATTATTTGATTACTATCTGACTACATAATGATTTTTTTGAAAATTTGGAATTCTGAATGATCAATATCTTTTCATAAATATATTTGATAATGACAATTAACATTGATATTGCTAATGAAAGTTTTTACTTAAGAATTTAAATTTAATATAACTATTTTAAGGCAATTAATTATATAATTCAGTGATAATCTTGGGAAAATATAATTATATTATAGACTGGTAAAAATTGAATTTTTTGAAATAAATTTAAAATGATATATTTGTAATATTAGTGGGGAAGATATAGTATAATGAATAATGAATAAAATAAATTAATGTGTTTGAGTTTTGGAATTTGAATGATACCTGATTTCCCTTGTATTGTAAATGAGATATAACTTAGATATAAGATATAACATTTTCAACATGAATTGATACTTTATTTTTGATTATAAATTATTGTGGAATATTCTTTGGGGCATTTAGTTAAGATAGGGGTTAGGAAAAATGAATGATGAGTAACAGAGTAAAGAAATGAATGAAATACAAAGGCTTAGATTTATTTAGCAAGAGAGAATAACTAGCAGAGGAAGTAAGCAATAGCATTAAATTTTAATTGAAAAATGAAACAACTGGTGTAATCCGGGTGATGAAATTAGATAAAAAAGGCAGCATGAGATTAATGACATATACCAAGAGTAATGGATATGAAATTGAGAAGTATTAATGATTATATTTAGTAGATATAAGTTTATTAAGTTGGATTGAAGTATAGAAATAATTTAAAAATTGTAACTAAAATTATTCATTCAGGGAATGATTTAGAGAATGTAGGAGGAAGTAGAAAAGAAGAAGAAAAAGGAGAGAGAGCAGAAGTGGAAATACAGAAGGAGGAAGGAGCAGGACATGATAGTAGGAAAGGGGAGAGAAGGTGTAAGAAAGTAGGCATTAGGGATGGAATAGCCACCTGAGATAAAAAGAGAGGAGTGGAAACAGAGAAGATTGAGACAGATTGAATAATAAAATTAAAATTGGGTTATTGTATTACTATTTTTAAGCAATAATATATGCATATCAAGGTATATGTGATGTTATGTAGGTTTTTGATGTGGAGAAATTTTTTTTTAAAAAAGAGAAAGTGAATTCTAAAAGTCTTTAAACTAATATCTCTGGGACTTGTTCTGAGCAATACTTCTGTAAGTGTAAAAGCTGTCCAACTTGAATCCCCCTTGATGTATGCTGAGTATCATCTAGGGTAAATGAAAACTATAATACAGTAAATCCCAAAACTACATGTCCGAGGACACTTTGACCAGCATTTTTAGAAATTGAGAGTTGCTCTCTCACACAATGCTGGCCTTAACTAGACTTTCATCAATTATGTCATCAAGTAAATCAGAGGGATCTAAGAGAAAGGTTTAATAAAATTGAAAAAAAAGATGGTATAACCCTTTTTATTCTACTATCTTTGCATTCTTCCTTCATATTTAAATTGAAATTTAGGGTATCACAACCTTTCTCTAAAGTAAGTTCTTCCATACCATTCCTAGAGTAATAAGAAAACTGAGGGTCATTTTGGAGAGTTCAATTAACAGGTTTTATAAAGATTGTTATATATTTAAGATGAACCATTACTGAATCAATCCAAACTAATACAATATTCATATAAATGATATTGACCTATTAATATGTTGCAAATTCTAGTAATTGATATTTGATTTTGCAAATAAAGTAATGTCCTACTCATCACCATTTCATACCAAGAGCCACTCGTGCCGCTGATGCATCATAATTTATCCAGAAGGATACCCATGATAAAATGGTAATCAATATTGTGGGCATGTAGGTCTGAAGAATAAAGTATCCAATATTCCTCTTCAGCTTAAAACTCAATGATAGTCTTGGATAGGCACCTAATAAAAATAGATAGGCATTAAGTTGTCATATATTTTCTTAATGATAACTTGGAATACTTTTACCTTCTGTCTAAAAATCATACATTTAAATTACTTGCCTGATATTTAAAATATAATGAATTTAAATTTAATGAATAAAATATACTAAGCATGTGTTCTGCCGGCTCTCTGCACGAGCCTCTAATTAAATGCAAAGGTAGACAAAACAGACACACACGTGAAAAGTCAAGAATACTTTCTTTATCCACAGAAAAATAGAGGCAAAACCCTCTTTTTGTAGTCAAAGAGCTCACTTTCAAAACAAACAGACTTGAATGCAGTGAAATAACAAAAAACAAACAAACTCAAAGCAATTAACAAGTAGCCGTGAAGTCGTCACAGCCACTCTCCTTCAGACATTGTCCAACTCACACGTTTAACTATGATTTACGTTCAAAGTCCTGATATCAAAGCACAGAGTCCTTGGAGAATCCGGAGAGTCAAGCCACATCCACTATCACGAACAGATAATCTTCCACACTGAGAGGCCGGCATGCTGCCCATTCAACTAATTAATGGAACCACACCCAACCACAGGTGAACTCTCTTATCTCTTGTAATACCTACGTAGCTGCTCTCTTTTATTCATGGCCCTTCACATGCGTGCATCTATAACTGCTTCTTCATCAGAGTCCAGTGAAGATAAGGATGATGATGAATTGCTTCCTAATCGGCTGTCTGCCATGACCCCCTCTGAGGGTCCCATTTCACAGTCACTCCCTGCTTCCGACGATACTTCACTGTCCGAATCAGTCGGCAATAAAACAGGCCTTTGACACTGGGAGGATTCACCCACATCCACCCCCACAGTCCTTGGGGCAGGAGCTGGCACAGAGCCAACCACAACAAGCATGTTACAAAATTATTAGCAGAACCTATCACTCCTCAAAACAAGCATAAGGTAGCCAAAATTTGAAGTTTTGTGCAGAACAAATGTGATACAGTGATCCCTCGAGTTTCGCGATCTCGATCTTTGAGAAACGCTATATCACGATTTTTCCACCCGATGATGTCACTCCCTTCCTTTCTCATCTTTCTTTCTCTCTCTCTTTCTCTATCTTGCTTCTTCTTCTCTCACACTCTCTTCCTCCCTCTCTCATCTCTTTCTTTCCTTCTCTCTCTTTCTCTATCTCTCCCCCTCTTGCTCTCGAGCGGCGGGCGGCACCCAGGGAAGGTTACTTTGGCCACCCAGCAGCTGATCTGCTCGGCAGCGCAGTAGCAGCGAGGAGCCGAAGATGATCTGCCGAGCAGATCAGCTGCTGGGCGGCCGAAGGAACCTTCCCTGGGTCTTCAACTCCCAGAGCGGCGGACAAGCGGCGGACGGACAAGCGGCGGACAAGCGGCGGGCGGACAAGTAAAGCGGCGGCCGGACAAGCGGAAAAGCGGCGGACAAGCGGCGGGCGGAAAAGCAGCGGCCGGACAAGCGGCGGACAAGCAGCGGGTGGAAAAGCGGCGGCCAGACAAGCGGAAAAGCGGCAGACAAGCGGCGGGTGGACAAGCAGCGGAAAAGCGGCGGGCGGACAAGCGGACAAGCGGCGGACAAGCGGCGGGCGGAAAAGCGGCGGGCGGACAAGCAGAAAAGCGGCAGACAAGCGGGCAAGCAGGCGGCTCCTCAGCTGCTGGGTCTTCCCAGGTGCGGAAGTAAAAACACCATCTGCGCATGCGCGGCCATGGAAAAAGGGGCGCGCATGCGCAGATGGTGTTTTTACTTCCACACCACTACATCCCAAAAAATCGATTATCGCGAGGGGTCTTGGAACGGAACCCTCGCGATAATAGAGGGATCACTGTATAGGCTTTTGTCAAAACTCAAATATTAGTATTAAATATTTTAACTCAGTAAATAATATTTGAATAATTATGTGGCATTGGCTGTTATTAGCATCATTATTATTGATCTTAGTATAATGCAGTTTAATAAAATATTAATATTTTCAATTAGCATAATAAGTACTACAATGGCATTTCTGAAACTAATTATGAATAATTTCAAGATAGCTTGACTCAGGACAAATAACTTGTTCTGGAAAGCTGTTCCTGAGTTTCTGCTCTCTGTTCAAAATAAATTATAATCCTCAATTTTATCACTCAAACTGCCAAATGACTGCTTTGTATAATCTATTACCAGCAGCTTACTTAGAGCACACATTTCTATTCATATATTTATTTTTTAGAATTTTCCATTAAAAATATTTTATTAGACTGGAAGTCTCTTGACCCAGCTAATTTTCCAAGTCACGTAGTAGAGGTAGTTCTCGACTTATGAGCATAATTTAGCCCAAAATTTATGTTGTTCAGACATTTGTTAAGTGAGTTGTGCCCCGTTTTACAACCTTTCTTGTCTCAGTTGATAAGTGAATCACTGCAGTTGCTAAATTAGTAACCCAGTTGCTAAGTGAATCTGACTTCCCCATTGATTTTGCTTCTCAAGATCCTAAACGATGATCACATGACCCTGAGACAGAGTGACAGTCATAAATATGAACCAGTTGCCAAGTATCTGAATTTTGATCACATGATTGTGGGGATTCTGCAATGGTCATAACTGTGAAAAACAGACATAACCCACTTTTTTCAGTGCTGTTGTAACTTTGAACCATCACTAAATGGACTGCTGTAAGCTGAAGACTAGCTATATGCAGTTTCAGATACAAATATTTTTTCTTTACTTAAAAATAATCATACTAATAAGTTTTAACATTTCAGGCCCAGTAACACAAACTATCTGTAAAGAAAGAATGAACTAGCACTACCCCCATTTTAATTATCTCTTATATAAACACAAAATATAGGCATGCATTAGAGAGCTAGGAATAATGGAAATTCAACAATTAGGAAATACATGCCTGTGGCAAAGACAACATTTTTGGACACAAGTTTATGTTCCACAATAGAAAATTGCGGAAGCTCAATTCTTTCTACTCCAGTAACTGCATTATCTCCACCTCTCCAATAAAATTCTATGTCATCTGTTGTGTATCCATCTGGAAACAAAGCAGAAATGTTTTAGTGTCTTGTTCTCAAAATATACGATAGCCTCACTTTTCTTAAAACTTTCATTCTGCTCTAAAGAAGAGAATAAAATTTTCCACTCCTAAACTTTTAATGAATCAAGCATATATTCTCCAATATTATTATTAATAATATGTGTGTATATCCATTCTAAATCGTGTTATAGGCTGAGATACAGTTTGAGGAACAGACTAATTTTTCTCCTTGCTTCAATGAAACTTAAAATATGTGCGATATGATTATTATAAAAAGGTAAAAGATTATTTTGAAAAAATAATTTAAGCTGTGTATAATGCAATAAATGTAAAGGTATTAATGGTTAAAATGAGATAAAACTAGATAATTTCACAAAATGAGATAAATGTTGACTGTTACACCATGTATAATAACATAAATTATCCAAATGAGCTTGTGAAGCTATTTTATAGCTGAATACACAATATTACCATATGTATTTATCACCGACTATACATGTCATTATTGATTGGGATGATTAATCTGTAAGAAATCTATTATGAAGTAACAATGGACAGTAATACTGACAATTTATTTATTTCTTTATTTATTATTAATCAAATTTGTATGCCGCCCCTCTCCGTAGACTCGGGGCGGCTAACAACAGTAATAAAACAATATAAATAAATCTAATATTTAAGTTAATTTAAAAAGAAACCCCAATTTAAGAAACCAATCATACATACAGACATACCATGCATAAATTTTTTTATAAGCCTAGGGGGAAGGGAATATCTCAATTCCCCCATGCCTGATGACAGAGGTGGGTTTTAAGGAGCTTACGAAAGGCAAGGAGGGTGGGGGCAACTCTGATATCTGGGGGGAGTTGGTTCCAGAGGGCCGGGGCCGCCACAGAGAAGGCTCTTCCCCTGAGTCCCGCCAAACGGCATTGTTTAGTTTAGTCGATGGGACCTGGAGAAGGCCAACTCTGTGGGACCTAACTGGTCGCTGGGAAGCATTGAAGGTATGGATGGCAATAAAAGATGTTTGATCCGGATCATTTGTTGGATAATGCAGGTGACTATTTTTGCAACAAAATACTGGGGGACTTACAGGTCAGTTCTAGATATAAATAGACTTGAAAACCATTTTGTTAAGAATGATATTTCAATAGAGTCTATGCTACATTTTTATACACTTTAATAAAATAGTTGAGCCCGTAGTGTAGAAAGCTGGAAATCTCAAAAGAATTGTAATGGAATTCTTTAAATCTGGAAAAGAAAAAGTATGTTTCCAAAATATGGAGGTGAAAACCAAATTGTCCTCCAATTCTGTCTTTTAAGTTAATGATTAACCTAGCTATTAAGAAATCTGAAAAAGGATCGAATTAGTCCCAGAATTGCTGTCTTGCCATACTCATTAACAATAAGACATATAATCAGTGATAGGCTACCAAAATTTTTACTGCCACACTGTGGCCGTGGCTTATACAAGATGCCCTGCATTTTCTTTCAACATCTTTCAGTGCAAATTGAGTGTTTTGGGGTGGAGCTCCATTTTTGCTACCCACATCATTCCCCCCCATCCGGACAGTAGCCCACCCTTGCATATAATACAGTTATCAAGTTTCCAAAATTCTATAACCTATTTACCTTTACTTGAATTCAGTGCATGTGACATCTAGGATGGATCATTTTTTTATATACATGCCCTCTATATGGCAAATCATTTACAGTTAAAACCTTGTAATGAAATGGATAATAAAAAATAACCAGAAAATATTGGATCGATCCTTTTTAATTACATTAATGCATTTTGGAAATAAATAGTAAATATCTTATACCTACCTATTAGTAATTCACTAGCAGTAAGGAATAATAATTTGGTTTTTCTTTTCAAGTTTTTAACTGCAAATTTGTCAGTGACTTGATCAAAATCGATCTTTGTATATTCACATTCAATAGGCAGGATATACAGGTTTGTCAATATGTCTTCACTTATAAAAGAACACTTTCCATTAATTTTAATTTTTTAATTTAAAACATTCCTTCAGGAGGCAACAGATGTACAATACTTAGGAAAAGGCTTAAATATAAGTGCAGAGATCCATTAAAATTCCATTCCACAAAAAATCATATCAAAGATACTATTCATATTATTGTTTCAATAAAGGAGAATATTTGTATGTTATGGTTGAAATGAGGGATACTTGGTGCTCTCTGAACTTGCCTGGTTTTTTTGCGGATGTTTCATTACCCTAATTAGGTAACATTATCAGTGGTAGTAAGGATTACTGTTTGCTGTCGGTTTATATTCTGATAACTTGCCTGTCTGTCTAGGTGTAAGCCATAGTGCCTCCTTCTCAACCTTATTCTTTTTCTCATAACTAAAAACCCTCATCCTCTAAAAAGTTCATATTTACTTATATTTGATATTAAAAATCAAGTTATAAATTCTCTGTATACTATTTCTAATTGATAACCTATCTAATAGGGAGGAGAATAAAATTATTCAAATTCAAATTCCAAAATCCAACATATTCAATCATTGCCTTCATTTTACATCATAATTAATCTGCCCACTGGTGGTACAAATATATATTCACTCTAATTCTAAATGTAATCCAAATCCAATTTGAATATGAATACTTACAAGAAAAAAAATTGCCCCCAAATTTGTAAATAATTATATTCAAATGTTTGACATTCAATTATTTGACTAAGAAACATATTCATTATCAATATTCATTAATTAATATATTCAAAAAAGAAAAATAATAATAATTAAAATTCCATAAATTTATACAAATTAAAACATTTCATTTACTTTACTTGTGGTTAATCATTCTTCTAAATATTTACCAATTTTAAATTTAATCAACCAAGTTTCTATCAATTTTGTATCCCATTGGTGCATTTCATTCATTTTACTTATAGTTCTTCCTTTAATAATACATATAAGTATTTAACAATTTTAATTTTTATTAATAATTTTGGTTATATTAGTTTGTTACCAACAAGAAAAAAGAAAAAAGAGCAAAAGAAAATATATTATATGATAATCAAATCCCAATCATCCATTTTCTTTAAACTTCCATCTCTTTTTCTAAACCTCAAATTTTTTTCATGTCATTTTGTACCCACAATTTATTTCCTTTTTCTTATCTCTCCTTCTCCTCCTGTGTTATTTGTATAAGTTTTCTTCCTGTTCTCCTTAATCCCTCTCCTCTATTTCCTTCTTTTTAATTTGCCATATCTAATACCTCTGTCCATATCCTATCTTATCACTGTTCATCCCAATGTAATCATCATAATGTGACCATTAGTTTTCCATTTTTAAAATCTTCTTTCCTTTTGTCTCTATCATTCTGTTTCTTCTCCCTCCTTATCACTAACCATCACAATATAATCATAATATGTAATATAATCATTAATCTGTCCATTTTCAAAATCTTTCCTTTTGTCTCTATAATTCTCTGTATTTTCTTCCATCTATTCATCCTCCTCTGATTTCTCTTCCTGTCCAACTCTTTGCTTTGTATCTGCCATCATATTTTCAAAGTCCTTGTTAATCTCCTTATTGTTGTCCTTATTAGAAATTTCATTATTATCCAATGCTTTCTGCATTTTCTTCCTTATTCCATTTCCAAACTCCTTGAAATATCTCCTTAAGTCTTCACAATAGTCTTTAAAAAAACCTGCAGTCCTCAATTCACTCTCTAAACTTTAACAAGCCTTTATAGTAAATCCAACTGCCTAAGAATATCCACAGCCTAATACAAATTACCTTTTTAACTTTGCCAAATGAAGTATCCATTTTAATATGTAATATTTAGCCTTTTTGAAGTTTGTTCAAAGTTCATTCAACCAGCAGATGGAAACTCTTTTTAATAACAAATGAGAACAACCACTGCTTTATAGTGACCAAGATAAGTTCAAGGTCAGCTGTGTAAATAATCACTGGTGAGCAGTTTAAATAAATCCTCTAGCCAGCAGATGGCACACATTCATTCCCATAGATCTTCTCCTTTGTTCAATGTCTTCGTATATTTTAAATTGGTATAAGTCAATGTAAATTAAATCCACTAATTTCTTAATCCATAAATGATTCAATATTCTCAGTTTCCCATCAATGGACTTTACTTACTGCCTTCTAAGTTATTTATCTAAAATTCTTCTATTTGCCAGTTAACCACTTCTTAATCTTTTCGATACTTTTGTCTTTTGTTTTAAGCTTAAAATAAAGGTCCCATATTTTTTTATCTGGCAAAATGACTCAGCAATTAACCCTCTGCTTTTCTTCTTTTCCTACAGACTTTTGCTTAAGTTCTCTTTTCTTTCCAGATGTCTTCCAATCTTCAAATCAATCCATCAGTCCATTCGTGGCCGCCACAGCTTGGGTGATTTTACAAGTCATTTTCCAATGCCGCTGGTCATGGGCCTTATACTGGCTCTATGGCAGGTTTGCTGCCCCCTTCCAGATTGCCAACGGTATCCCACTTCTTCACCACCCCTCCAGAGTGGTCCCAACCTGGTTCTAATAGAACCAGGTCCTCAGGCAACATGGATATCGGGGATCCCCTGAAGAACGAGGGGAACTCTGTGTCATCACAGCAGTTGGCCACATCCCTCTCCCCTCTTTGATAGTTTCTTGATTGGTGTATTGATTGATCAGACCAACAATCAAGTAAACAATACCCCAATCAAGAAACTGCTAAAGAGCTATTAGTAAACAGCCCAACCAAAGAATCTCTAAGACCATCCTTATCCATACAGACAAGCAAGCTCAAGGAGTACCAAGAATTCCTCGTATCTTTGTTTCTTTATATCAGTTCTGGTTACTTTCAAAAAGTTCCATCAATAATCATCATATCTTTCTATTACATTTGTTGGAAACTTTAAAAAAATGATGCAAATGGCTTGATGATAATGAACAGTGGCATTATTTGGTTCACTGCTTCAGAACATGATTCAGAAGAGGTATGATTCTTGATAACTCACATTTGGAGACTTTGGGATTTAATTTCCACCAGATTTTACAGCCAGTTATAAATATGGATGTCCCAGTGATTGCCTTATTATTTGCAAATAAGTCTGCGGCAAAAATAAAACTACTTCTCAACACTTTGTTGATGTTTGAAAAAGATTTATAAAACCATGACATTGTTAAGTGTCGACTGCCTCCTTTGCTCTTTTGTCCTGCTCAATTACCTGTAGAGTATGATCCATCCTTATTTTGAAAAGATTCATTTGTTTTCTTAAATGGTTTAACTAGAAAATTGTTCTGGAAATCATATTAGTTAAGCAATATCAGAATAAATTAAAATATAATTATCTTCTTCATAAAAGTGTTAATCTTCACTAGAATCTGTATTTTCCCCCCATTTTTCCTTGTTGCTGTTGCTTCTTACTGTCATTTATTATCTCTTTACCACTATCAATACTTACAGAAAATGATTCCTTGTTGCCTTTGAGCCTTGGGTCATATTAATTTCTGTATTGTTTTTAATATAGTTCTTTGGATGTACCAGCTACTTTTTCTTTTTCAGAATGTTTGTTAACTACAATCATTGCTGAAGGCTTTACATACAGTATTTCACAATAGATTGCTTCAATTATCTTTTAAAAAATATTTTTTTAAATCTTTTTGTTAAGCATCAGTGGGTCAATGTCATTTCATATGATTTTTTTTTAAAAAAATAAGAATACTTATGAAACATTGCTGCTGACAATTGCAAGTTGCAATTGCATACTACTACAGAACATAAAAAAAAGAAGTTGGGGTTATGAAATATACCTGAAGTGAGCATAAATGATTTTGAACTATTAAGAACTCTATGCATATAATGGGCATAAAAAAATTAAATGAATATTAGTAACAAAATGAAAACAACTATTATGCACAACATATTTCATATACCTGAAATTAATAGAAATACGTACAGCTTTCTATTTCCAGTGTACAATTTTGTTCATCTAATGGGTATCTTCTCAAGTCCATCATACAAGCTGCAGTAGTTGTGATTCTAAAACAAAACACAACAAAATAAATTATTACGGAAACAAGGAATAGGAAATAAAACATTTAAATAAATATTTTGAAATAAAAATAAGAGGCAATAATAATAAGAGCTACTAGTTATGTAAAGATGCCTTTAGTAGAGCTTAAAATATTTATTATTTATTTATTTATATATATATTGGATTTATATGCCACCCCTCTTCAAGGACTACCAGCAGTGATGTTGGAGCCCAGAAAAATAAAATTTGTCACTACCTCCATTTCTTCCCAATCTTATTTGCAAGGAATTGGGCGTGCCAGGTCTCATGATCTTAGTTTTCTTAATGTTGAGTTTCAAGCCAACTATTGCACTCTCCTTTTTCACCCACTGTCAGCGTTCCAATTAACATCCGAGTAATAAATCAGAATCCAAACTTTGGCCTTCTTCCAAGTTCCAATTTATTAACAGAGTCATGTTTGCTACAGACTGTAGGTAACCTGATAGTAACTTTTCCTACAGTTCTCCACCCAGGTTAAGGTCCCCACACCCAAAGGTTCATCACATGGACCATGCCCATTCTTTCAACGTCCACAATCCTCCCATGTACTTCTGGATGGTGCTGAACAAAAGATGAGTGTCAGGCTGAAGTCTTCAGGTTGAGTTAGAGCAGTGATTTTCAACCTTTTTTGAGCCGCGGCACATTTTTTACATTTACAAAATCCTGGGGCACACCACCAACCAAAATGACACCCTAAGACACTCTCCTCTCTTTTCCCATCCCTGTCTCCTCCCTCCCCCCTTGTGTGTGTGTGTCTGTATATACACACTCTTGAACCATTTCCAAAAACAGGTGAGGGCTGGGTTTTTTCTCTCTCTTATTCTTTGGGTGCTTTTTATCATATGCTTTAAATCAAGAGTCACTTCTCTCCCTCTTTTGTTTATCTCTCTTTCCTCTCATTCTCTGTCTCAATCATTTTCTCATTTCTCTTTTTTCCTCCCCTTTTTGCTCATTTCTCTCTCTCTCTCTCTCCCTTCCTCTTCTTTTCTTTCTCTCTTGCTTTCTTTCTCTCTCTCTCTCTCACTCTCTCTTGCTTTCTCAGCAAAAAGTTGTGAGACCAGAACCTGAGCTTCCTGCTTCGTGGCACACCTGACCATGTCTCGTGGCACACACTGGTTGAAAAACAC
Organism: Erythrolamprus reginae; assembly: GCF_031021105.1. NCBI lineage: Eukaryota > Metazoa > Chordata > Lepidosauria > Squamata > Dipsadidae > Erythrolamprus > Erythrolamprus reginae. The sequence continues at coordinate 95,376,779 of NC_091953.1, read as the reverse complement.
TGAGTTAGAGGGTTCAGCCTGACAATGACCTTGAATCTCTGGAAAGAATTTGTTGTGGCTAGTAATTTTCCCTCTCATGCAACCACCCCTCCCCAATTCCCACAGTACCATTCTACTTGTAGCAGGCCAAAGTCTCCAATTCAAAACTATGGCTTCGGCCTGACACCCGCATCAAAAGGTTTTAAATTCCAGTTCACTTTTTCACATTAGAATGGTAGCTGCATTTCTGAGGTTGTTGATATTTCTCCTAGCAATCTTAATTCAAATTCATCTAGCCCTGCCTTTCTCATGATGTGCTCTGCATATAAGTTAAATAGGCAGGGCAACAGCATACAACTTTGCCAAAATCCTTTCTCAATTTTGAACCAATCAGTGCTTCTGTGTCCAGTTCTCACTGTTGCTTCTTGACCCACATATAGGTTTCTCAAGAGACAAATAAGATAGTCTGGTACTCCCATCTCTTTAGAAACTTTCCACAATTTGTTGTGATCCACACAATCAAAGTCAATGAAGCAGAAGCAGATGTTTTTCTGGAACTCCCTAGCTTTCTGCATGATCTAGCGTATGTTGGAAATTTGATCTCTAGTTCCTCTGCCTCTTCAAAAGCCTGCCTGTACTTCTAGTAATTCTCAGTCCACATGCTGCTGGAGCCTAGCTTGTATGATTTTGAGCATAACTTTACAACATTTTTAGGCATTGCCCTTTTTAGGAATTGGAATGTAAGCTGACCTTTTCCAATCCTGTGGCCACTGTTGAGTTTTCCAAATTTGCTGGCATGGCACTTTTACTGTGTCATCTTTTAAGATTTTGAATAGCTCAGCTGGAATACTGTCACCTCCATTACCTTCGTTATTGCTCAGATTTTCTAAGGCCCATTTGACTTCACATTCGAGGATGTCTGGCTCGAGGTCAGTGACCACCCTATTGTAGTTATCAGGGACATTAAGCTCATTCTCGTATAGTTCTGTGTAATTTTGCCATCCTTAATCTCTTCTGCCTGTTAGGTCCCTGCCATTTTGGTCCTTTATCATGCCCATCTTTGCATGAAACATTCCCTTCATATCTCCAATTTTCTTGAAGACATCTCTGGTCCTCCCTATTCCATTGTTTTATTCTATTTCTTTGCACTGTTCATTTAAGAAAGCATCCTTATCTCTCCTAGCTATTCTCTGGAATTCTATATTCAAATAATAATAATAATAATAATAATAATAATAATAATAATAATAATAATAATAATTATTATTATTATTATTATTATTATTATTATTATTATTTATTGGATTTGTATGCCGCCCCTCTCCGCAGCTAACAACAATAATAAACACAACATGTACAATCCAATAATAAAAAAACAACTAAAAACCCCTATTATAAAACCGAACATACACACAAACATACCATGCATAACTTGTAATGGCCTAGGGGGAAGAGCTATCTCAACTCCCCCATGCTTGGTGGTATAAATGAATCTTGAGTAGTTTACGAAAGACAGGGAGGGTGGGGGCAGTTTTAATCTCCGGGGGGAGTTGGTTCCAGAGGGCCGGGGCTGCCACAGAGAAGGCTCTTCCCCTGGGGCCCGCCAAACGACATTGTTTAGTCGACGGGACCCAGAGAAGGCCAATTCTGTGGGACCTTATCGGTCGCTGGGATTCGTGCAGTAGCAGGCGGTTCCGGAGGTAATCTGGTCCATTGCCATGTAGGGCTTTAAAGGTCATGACCAACATTTTGAATTGATTGGCAGCCAATGCAAGCCAAGGAGTGTTGAAGAAACGTGGGCGAATCTTGGAAGCCCCACGATGGCTCTCGTGGCTCAGTTCTGCACGATCTGAAGTTTCCGAACACTTTTCAGAGGTAGCCCCATGTAGAGAGCGTTGCAGTAATCGAACCTCAGGGTGATGAGGGCATGAGTGACTGTGAGCAATGATTCCCTGTCCAAATAGGGCCGCAACTGGTGCACCAGGCGAACCTGGGCAACCGTCCTCCTCGCCACTGCCGAAAGATGATGTTCCAATGTCAGCTGTGGATAGAGGAGGACGCCCAAGTGGGTGTATCTTTCTTTTTCTCCCTTGCTTTTCACTTCCCTTCTTTCCTTGGCTATTTGTAAAGTTTCCTTTACAGATAGACATTTTGCTTTCTTCCATTTCTTTTTCTTTGGGATGGTTTTAGTTGCTATGTTGTGAACCTCTGTCCATAGTTCTTCAGGCACGTAAGATAAATAGAAATGATAAAATATGACTAGTATTACAGAGGTGAAGTAGTAGTAACAATAGGAATAGTACTTCTATATTACTCCATAGTGTTTTACAGCACTCTGAGCAGTTTACAAATGGCAGCACATTGCCCCTAAGAATCTGGGTCCTCATCTTACTGACCTTGGGATAATAGGAGGCTTAGTCAACATTGAGCCAGTCAGTAGCCACAGTTATATTTGTCTTACATGATTTCACATCTGCATTTTTATGTCAGTTGAGAAAGCCACATCACATAGATTTTTGTTTATTAAGTTTATCTGGGTTTTTAAAAAGTTGCTAAACTATTACACAATTCACATAGATGAATCCTTGGTTTAGATCAAATCTGGCTCATTTGGAAGAAACAGGTGATGTCAACAGTGGAATTGACTTCTTACAATCAGCACCCATCTGAATCATCCCCATTTTGACATACACGGACTCTAAGGTAGGAAAATGGTTAAGTAGATGAGGTACTGTAATTTGGCAATTTAAAGTTTTATTTTTCAACCATAATGCACTCCTTTATAACACAACTCCCAACATATTAAACAAATAACCAGATATGTGACAACAAATTACATGATTCAGTCTTGTTAGTAATTTACCACATTACTCAAAAAAGATTCCAAATCATAAGGAAATGTTATCCTTCATTGGAAAAATGGTTTGTTGATTAAGGCTAGAAAGTTGGAAACTGGGAGTTCTAGTCCCACTTTAGGCATGAAAGCTGACTGACTGACTTTGGGCCTATTTTCACAAAACTAAATGTCATTTGATAGCAGGGATGTAGAAATTTCCTTGTGCCCATCTAAATTCTGAGACTAAATTTTTAATTATTTTGAGACTAAAAACATAAGCTAGTCAAAACAGAAAATATTTTAAAAACAAATAATTACAACATCTTCCAAATACTGAATAGAAATTATGTTTATGTAGGTAAAGAAACAAAATATATGGACATATTGAGGTGATTATAGCTTGTTGTTATGGAACTAGCAAAAGGAAAAAAATAGGATTTAATCCAAATGGTCAAACTTAATGTAATATTACTAATCCACTGAATAGTAATAGTGTGGTGTATATAATGTAATACAAACCATAATAGTCAATTAGAACTATGGAGCGATCGTTTATGCCTGGAGTCATGATATAAAATAGTATACTTTAACTTTCTTTACTTGTCATACATATTAAGCCATAGGTGTGTCCTCTTTTCATTGATGGTTGGTTTGATTTTTTTCCACCACAAAACAAGTAATAAACACTAGTATAATTTGTAATTACATTACAAAAATGTAGAGTAAGGAGAATAATCAAAGAGCAGATGGATTTAATAAATAATATACAGTAGTATATCTACTACTCGGAAAAGAGGTGCATCAGAAGACAAACACCCCGTTTACTTGGGGCTCATGGTGCAAGGAGGTTATAAAGGTATTTTATTGTATTGGTGTTACACATAATAAAGGCATTTAAAAGCTATAACCATTACATTAGTACTACGTACCCCTCAGTGAAGGGCAGCAAAAAAATTTACTACCACACTGTGGCCATGGCTTGTTTTGTGGATGTGGCCTGCTGGCCATGTGACCAGATGGGAGTGGCTTGGTGGTCATGTGACCAGGGGGTGGCTTAAAGGTCATGTGACTGGCTTAAAGATGGCCAACTTGACGTCACTCACATCAAGGGTTTGGGTTAGGGTTAGAGTGCCTGGCCTCTCCTCTCTTCAAAGAGATACAATTTCCCTTACTATTACTGAACATCCAATATACTATTTCATTCTATGTATATATGCCATGTGTGTATTACACACAGGCCCACAAAAATATACATTACCTACTATATAAATGGTATATGTATGTACACACGGGCACACACATCTCTTCTACAATTATACACATTCAACCTCATTTACTGTGATAGGAAAAACATACCCAGAGCACAGAAGGGGAAAAAAAGAAAAAAAATTCAATTTTTTTCTACCGGTTCTGTGTACTTGACCAAAGTTTTTGTACCGGTTCTGCGCACCTGACCATAACCGTGGGATCCCATCACTGTTACCCCAGGACTACAACATTTTGATGTGAAATTGTTGATTTCTTCTAAGACAAGTTCTGACAATGTCATGCTCAGATGATTGAGCACCAGCATTTCATGTGCTGTTTGGAAGTTTCCTTTAATAAGGTGCGATTTTTGACATTACAGTGATCCCTCGATTTTCGCAGCTTCAAACTTCGCGAAACGCTATACCACGGTTTTTCAAAAAATATTAATTAAAAAATACTCCACGTTTTTTTTGCTATACCACGGTTTTTCCCACCCGATGACGTCATACGTCATCACCAAGAGTCACTTCTCTGTCTCTTTCTCTTTCTTTCCTGTCATTCTCTGCTTCAATCATTTTCTCATTTCTCTTTTTTTCTCCCCTTTTTTCTATCATTTCTCTCTCTCTTCCTTCCACTCTTCTCTCTCTCTTTCTTCCTCTCTCTCACTCTCTTCCTTCCTTTCTCATCTTTCTTTCTCTCTCTCTTTCTCTATCTTGCTTCTTCCTCTCTCACACTCTCTTCCTCCCTCTCTCATCTCTTTCTTTCCTTCTCTCTCTTTCTCTATCTCTCCCCCTCTTGCTCTCGAGCGGCGAGCGAGTGGCCGGGCGAGCGGCAGGTGGGCGGACGGGTGCTGGGGGGGCGAGGGCAGCCGACATTCAAAGCAATCTTTGTCGGCTTCCGCACTTTCATCGCTCCCTGCCCTAATTTCAAGCCCGGCTCCTTGTGTTGCCTTGAAAAAGGGTGTGTGGGGGTAGTTTTTGGCTGTCCATAGCCAAAAATGGTGTTTTTACTTCCGCGCCGCTATATCGCGGAAAATCGATTTTCGCGGGAGGTCTTGGAACGTAACCCCCACGAAAATCGAGGGATCACTGTATATTGTTTTGACCTAGGATTCCACAAACCATTAAGCAGACTTCTTATCCCAACAAAAAACCCTTTTTATTAAGTTACTGTGCATTCTTCTCATTGACATCCAGCAAAGTCTTTCTGAGGAAGCTGAGCTATGCCTTGATATCTGTATTTTCATTTTATACTGCATTTCTTGCCAGGATTATGCTCTTTTGATATATATGACCTTTGCCATACATATATCTGCTATAAACTTGACATTTTCTAAGTGCCGACAACAGGGCTAAGCTTTTCCGTTTTCACACCTGTACTTCCTCTGTGCCCGGTTGAGGGGCAGCTGTAGCGCTAAACGCGTAACCACGAAATGTACTCAGGAAGAGAGCAAAGCTTTGAAGGCACATAGCTTCTGCAGGAACCCACAATCTATCCACAAGTGCCTCTTTGCTGTACATTCTGTATCTCCTACATTGTATAACCTCTTTTTACTTTCTGCATAAGGAAACGTTGACAACTAATATCTGATTGGCTGATACTGTGTGTTTTTTGTACTCCTTTGGAAATGTATAAAGAGCCCTGAAAAGCAATCCACGTTGTTCAGACATCATTTTTATTCTGCTGAACCGCATGCAATAAACCTGTATCTTATATCCTCCCGTGGTCTCTGGTCCCTTATTGGCAACAAATCATCTTTGTTCTGCAACATTTCAAGAGTAAATTCAATCACAGACCTTATCTGACTTAGAAAGCAGTCAGGCCGATATCTTCAAAACTTGGCAACTTAGAGTGATGACCAATTAAGCAAACTAATTGTCTCCTGCAAACTCTCATTCTTTTTCATTCATCTTTTATTCCCTATGGGAGGGGCCATTCACCATCCACCTGTGGGTTTACTCCTAAATCAACCCTTGTTCCTCAGTTGTTCCTTTTGTCTGGCACCTATTTGCATGCACACACTGGGAACAGGCTCCAGCTATTTGTCTGCCTCACTGATGTTTGACTCCAAAGGCAACTGATAATTGTCAGACTCCGTGGCCCCATCTCTGCCTCCAATTCAGAGCGCTCATCAGAGCCTTCCACAGATTCCAGGACTGGTTCATGTTCCTCCCCAACCTCCTCACTATCTGAATCTGCTGCCAGCTCTGCTGGCTGGTGGTGGGCCACAACATATTGTATATATTGTATTAAATTTTAAGCAAGCAGTTTTAAAGGAGATGCAACTTTTAGGAAATATTTGAAAAATACAATAACTCAGTTATAGAAAGTGGCAAAGAGGAAATATTGATAATTAACATAGGAATATGTCTCATTTACTAGTTCATCTGTTAATCAAGCCTATTTACACAGCAGTAGCTCAGCTCAGATCTTTCCCTCTTTTAATTGAAAATGGCAAAGACTTAACTTTTGAGTTCAAAATCATGTGTTTAACAACATATTTATAGTCCTTCAGGTAAGATAATTTTCTTCCGTAAGGTATGTTTCCTTCCCTCTGTTAACTAGCGATAAACTGAATACAAATGGATTCTGGTTGATTTAGTAGCAGCTTACATTTATTTATTTTATTATTTATTACATTTATATGTCTTCCATCTCACTGTCAAGCAACTCTGTATGGTTTATAAATTCATTTATTCTAATTTTAGAATAATGTGGATAAATGTATCTTGATTTCTATGACATTTAAATTGTAATATATGTCCCTAAACCTGCATATGCACAAAAATAAATCTAATATATATTTGGGCCTTTCAATAAATCAACCTTTTTAACTTTTTTTTTTTTTTGGCCTCTGGAGAAATCCTTGAAATAATTTTGAAGGTTTTAAGTAACTTCTGCGTAAAAAATATAATATCTACAACTTACGGTACATTAATATGATCAGTAAAGTGAATCCTAGCATGTAAAATGTATTTGTTTTCTAAGCGCTAGCTGATTTATTTATTTATTTATTTATTTATATCATTATCTCATGAGATTTAGAGATCTAGGTTGAGAAAGTTGAGATTGGCTTCTTTAAAGCTACATAATTACATATCTAGCAATTTTATGTATACACTGAGAAATTTGTTAATCTACAGGTGGGTCATAAGATAGATAATAGATTTTATTGACTATTTTAATAACTAATTTCAGGGTAAACAGTTTTATTGAATGAGGATAAAGAGAGTGATGAATATCAACAAAGCATAAGCTAAATGGAAGATTAATTGGACTGACACAAGGAAGGGTTAAAATATTTCTGAAGAATTTACATTACAAAATATGGATGAATGGATAAATTTATAAAAACCTGGAATAGCTTCACAGCTGGTCTATGGCTTCAGGATATTTTTATTTAGTAAACAGCTGTCAATCCCTGAATAATTCTCTAGGCAAGGTGCTCAGGCATATTTAGCATAAGGAGAAAGCATGTTTTGAGTATAGCAGCAACAACTGTAACTTAGAAGAGACATTAAATAATTAAATAATAACCATGCTCAAAATCATGACACATTAAACCAATGGGCAAAATAATTTTAAAAATGCATCACTCTGGTTTATAAAAAATACCTTATAATACTCTCTTGTTATTAAACAAGAAAAAAAATCAAACTAATTATTTTAAGATATCATTAAATCCATGCCAAAGATAGACATAATGTTTCATTTTCTAATTATTTGAGGAAACATCCTTTTCAAAATAGAGACATTGCTTATTTCCATAATCCAATCATTAGTATCTGGAATAATGTCAGTTTTTCAATTTCTCCAAATAATTTTTAGACAACCCTTTGGTCAGGGGTGGCTTCTAACTTATCTCACTACCGGTTTGCTTCTTTTCACATCATATGGGCATGCCTTATGCATGTGCAGTGCCAAAAAATATTAAAAATAATTTTAAAAAAGCAAAAAATAAGATAGTGACTGCATGCACAGTATTGGAACCTCAGCTTCTGCAAATGCTCAGAAGAAATAAATAAAAAATTTTTTTAAAAAAAACCAAAACCAAGATGATAACTGCATGCACAGTGCCAAAATGTCAGTTTCTGCACATGCTCAGAAGAAAAAAAATAAATTAAAAAAAATGGCATCCTCCATGAACTGGCACTGACTGAACCAGATCTATGACATCATTGTGACATCACCAGTGGGTTGCTACCTGCTCAAGCAAACCGGGAGGAACCCTACCCCAGTCTTTGGTATAACAATAATTTTTCAAAGATAGCCAGGCTCCAGATTTTAAAATACAGTTCCATAAAATATTAACTAATAGCCCAGACCCCTTCTTGAGGGAAAGAGGCAATCTAGGAACATGAAATATGAATAAATAAAACCAATGATTTATTAATAATAATAATAATAATAATAATAATAATAATAATAATAATTTATTAGATTTGTATGCCTCCCCTCTCCAAAGACTCAGGGCGGCTCACAACAATAATAAAAACAATGTTACAGGGGAACAAATCTAATATTAAGAGAGAAAAAGACATATAAAACCCTATCATTTAAAACCAAACAACAGATACATACCAAACATAAAATATAAAAGCCTGGGGAAGGTGTCTCAGTTCCCCCATGCCTGGTGATATAGATGAGTCTTGAGTAATTTACGAAATACGATAAAAATAATATTTTTATCACTGTGGATTCCATATAAATATTATATTATACAAATACACAAACTTACACACATACAAATACACACACACACGCACGTAATATTCCAGAGTAATATTCCAAAAAATTCAAGTGATTCACAAAACCATATCACATGAGTCAATGTATCCATGTATATTTTTACCTCTCAAACAAAGGAAATTGTATGTTCTTTGTAAACTTCTACAAACTTGAGATAAAGTTTGGATACAAAAAGGCACCAGGTCAATGATTGGCAAACCACTCTGGCTACGTGACATTCCCCACATTCCACACTCCCCTAAAAAACATACTTCCTTATCAGTTATAAACAATCCTGGAGAGACCCCTAAAACCACACGTAGGCATTGTCATTAGCATTTGCATAACATGAATTGATCACGAGCTAACTGTGAGGTAATCATAAGGTTACCATGCATTTATTAACCAATGAGGTCCTGTAAAAGTATTCCAAATATCCAATGAGATGTAACTTGAGGATGATAAAAGGGGTGCTTGCCTTCCCGCAAGACATCCTGCCTGCAGACTTTCATTCATGCGCCTTCACAACATATTGAAACTGTTGTGGTTCAGCCTGAGGCAGATGAAAGACCAGCTCTGCTGGCTCCATGCCCGGGGGAGGATGAGAGCGAAGAGGAATGTGATGAGGAAGAGGGCCCTGGGAGCCCTGGGGAGGGGCTCTCTTCAGCAAGTAGCTTGGAGTCTCTAGAGTCATTGGATGAGGACGCACAAGCTGTCATTGATATGCGACAGAGACGCATAGATCAAAGGAGGCAGCAACTGAAGAGATATTATCAGCATTGAATAAGGAACACCAGGGCTTGGGCGTGGTCCTCATTAGCAGGGAAGGGTTTATAAGGCAGGCAAACTCTTGTAACAGTGGAGTATTATCTGAGTGGAATTGCTGTAATCTGCATTGTCTCTCAGCGTTTCTGTTCCTGGCTCGTGGCCTAGCAGTCTTGAAGACCCGTGGGAGGTGTATGTCTGTTATCTACAGCCTCGTCTTGGCATCAAGAATCCTGTGTTTTTGTATGGACAGTTGCCTCTGTGTATCTGTTTGGAGTTCCAGTGTTTCCTGACTTGTAGGGACATTTTCTGTTGGTTATTTTTCTCTTTCTCATTATAAAACTGTGCATGAATTCTACCGGTGTGTTTGGCTTATCTTTTTGGGTTGGTTATAGCTTCCGGAGTGACCCAGACAGAACAGAAACTAGTTTAAATTTTTTGAAGAACTTGCAACTCTTGATGTGACATTAGCAGATATTCCAATTCTTTAGTCCTTAAATCCCAGAAGTTTCAACTTTCAAAAGTTTTAGCAGAGAAAAGTTGCAGACTTAGTTTAGTTAGGGACTCTGTTAATGTATGAGCAGAGTAATCGTTGTTTACCAAGGTTGTGCACAAATAGAGAAACGTTTAGATTGAGGTTAGTTGTGAATAACTACTCAGCCACACACAGATATACTAACCTGAATTAAAATTTACTTTGAGAAATAACATATTCAGATAAACAGTCTAAAGTTATACACGTAAGCCAGAATAACAATCCAAACATTACCAAGTACATAGTCTTTCTAACCAGTTGTTTTCTATCTTGCCTTCTTTTAGACTCTTCTAACAGTCCCCCAACTATGCCAGTCAATGTCAGTTTATCGCTGGTCAAAACTTCCAGTGAAGACACGTAATCATCATCATCCCAGTCTTCCAAAGAAGAAAGAATAATATAAATTTGATGCAATTCTGAGTAAATCAGTTCTTTTTCATACAGCTCTTGTAATGTTCGCTGCAAAAATGCCAAATGAACTAACATATCACCACCTTTTAACAGATGTGCTCTGAAGAGTTTACGTGTGAGGTGTATATGCACACTACCACTATCTCAAACATAAAGTCTCTTTAAGGTATTCCAACACCTGGCAGCAGACACTTCACCACGAATATAGACCAATTGAAAATCACTTAGAGTCAGTCCAATAATGCTAAGAGCCTTTTTATTAGCCTGGTTAAAGTCAGCTATTTTCTTCTTATCTTCATTATTTGTTGGATCCCAGGCTATAACATCCAGTGGGTTATTAACCACAGTCCAAAATCCTTCTTTACACAGAAGTTAGCTGCACTTGATGGACTAGGAAACATAATTTGTTCCATCTAACTGTGTTACAAGGTATAAGCTAATTGACTGTTAATATGCCATAGTTAGTTTATCAGTAAACAACAGGTTAGCTGTCTGGATATGAAACTGAATATACACATTAACTCTCAATATCTATTTGGGCCCATAACCAATATTAGAGTATGAGCAGCGTAATCCTTGTTTATCAAGGTTGTGCACACAAGAGAAATGTTTAGATTGAGATTAGTTGTGAATAACTTACTCAGCTACACAGATATACTAACTTGAATTAAAGTTTACTTTGAAAAATAACATATTCCTATAAACTGTCTAAAGTCATTCAAATAATAAGTCAGAATAACAATCCAAATATTACCAAGTACATAGTCTTACCAGTTGTCTTTGTCATAATCAGCAAGGATATTAAGCCTAAACACATTTTAGCTGTAATACATAACTACAATACAGAACATGCAGAGAATTGCAGAGCAAACCTAACAGTGAGTAGCCATTAACAGTGAGTAGCCAGACAAAGAGAAATAGAGAAGGTGACTCAGAGAAATAAGCTGTAAACTCTAGCTCCCACAACCAATATATTGCCAAGCCAATATGGAAGGTAACAACCAATATACTGCAGCACCCACAACCAATATATTGCCAAGCCAATATGGAAGGTAAAAGAGAATTCAATCTGGTAAATTATCAGTTGTTTAGCATGGGTTAAGCTGAGAGAAAAATTAGAAATGTCCCTTTAGGCTCGACTGAGTTTGAACTGACTCAGTGGAGCAGATAGAGCATGTTTTAATCTATTTTTAATTCAGTCCCTTGGCAACTGAAATTTATCCCATGCTTAGACTCTCCTTAGCAATGCATAGGAGAAGTATAGCATTCTCAAATATAATGGGAAAATCATGTTATGATTTCTAAGTTTTATAATAAATTTAGTTTATTTCATATGAAACAGAGGACTAATGGAAAACAGAATATTTTTTTTAAAAAAAATATTTATATTATTCCATACATTTAGAAATCTTACTTAAAATTGCAATTATTCAATTCAATTCAATTCAATTTATTAGATTTGTATGCCGCCCCTCTCCGAAGACTCGTGGCGGCTCACAACAGTAATAAAAACAGTATAACAATGGAACAAATCTAATAATAAAATATATAAAAACCTCAACAATTAAAAACCATACAGCACATACACATCAAACATGAAATATAATAAGCCTGGGGGAGATGTCTTAGTTCCCCCATGCCTGGCGATATAGGTGGGTCTTAAGTAACTTGCGAAAGGCAAGAAGGGTGGGGGTCGTTCTAATCTCCGGGGGAAGTTGATTCCAGAAAGCCAGGGCCACCAAAGAGAAGGCTCTTCCCCTGGGGCCCGCCAAATGACATTGTTTGGTCGATGGGACCCAGAGAAGGCCAACTCTGGGACCTTATCAGCCGCTGGGATTCGTGCAGTAGAAGGCGGTTCCGGAGGTATTCTGGTCCAATGCCATGTAGGGCTTTAAAGGTCATTACCAACACTTTGAATTGTGACTGGAAACTGATCGGCAGCCAGTGCAGGCCACAGAGTGTTGAAGAAACATGGGCGAATCTAGGAAGCCCCACGATAGTTCTCGCGGCCGCTTTCTGCATGATCTGAAGTTTCTGAACACTTTTCAAAGGTAGCCCCATGTAGAGAGCGTTGCAATAATCGAACCTCAAGGTGATAAGGGCATGAGCAATTGTGAGCAATGAACCCCTGTCCAAGTAGGGCCGCAACTGGTGCAACAGGCGAACCTGAGCAAATGCCCTCCTCGCCACAGCCGAGAGATGGTGTTCCAATGTTAGCTGTGGAATGAGGAGGACGCCCAAGTTGCGAACCCTCTCTGAGGGGGTCAATAATCCCCCCCAGGGTAATGGATGGGCAGATGGAATTGTCCTTGGGAGGTAAAACCCACAGCCACTCCGATTGAGTTTGAGCTTCTTGACACCCATCCAGACCCCAACAGCCTCCAGGAACCGGCACATCACTTCCACTGCTGATGATACCTCACCCCATGCCCTTAGATGATCTCACCTAGAGGTTTCATGTAGATATTAAATAGCAGGGGGGAGAGGACCAACCCCTGAGGCACCCCACACGGGAGAGACCTAGCGGTCGACCTCTGACCCCCCACTAACACCGACTGCGACCGACCAGAGAGGTAGGAGGAGAACCACTGAAGAACAGTGCCTCCCACTCCCAACCCCTCCAGCCGGTGCAGAAGGATACCACGGTCGATGGTATCAAAAGCCGCTGAGAGGTCAAGAAGCACCAGGACAGAGGACAAGCCCCTGTCCTGGGCCCGCCAGAGATCATCCATCAACGTGACCAAAGCAGTTTCCGTGCTGTAGCTGGGCCTGAAACCAGACTGCTGAGGGCCTAGATAATTGGCTTCTTCTAAGGACCGCTGGAGTTGGAGCGCCACCACCTTCTCAACAACCTTCCCCATAAAGGGAAGGTTGGAGACTGGACGGTAGTTGTTGAGCACGACTGGGTCCAGGTAAGGCTTCTTGAGGAGGGGGCACAAAGGACCCCCTCCCCAAGGAGGTGTTGACAATCTCCTGGACCCAGCTCCGCATCACCTCCCGGCTGGCCAAAACCAACCAGGAGGGACATGGATCCAGTAAACAGGTGGCGGAACTTACAGCTCCAGTGGCCTTGTCCACTTCATCAGGTGTCACCAAGTCAAACTCCTCCCAGACTGATGGACAAAGACGTTTAGCCCCAGTCACCTCGACTGACTCATTGTCAGCCGATACTGCTGTATGATTGGAGTCGAGGTCCACCCGGATCTGAGCAACTTTATCAGCAAAAAACGAGTTAAATTCCTCAGCATTGCCCTGTAAGGGCTCCCCAACTCCCCCCTGATTTAAAAGGGAGCGGGTCACCCTAAACAGAGCGTCCGGGCAGGATTCTGCTGATGCAATCAAGGCGGCATGGTACGCGCATCTTGCCGCCTTGAGCGCCACTTTGTAGGTCTTAATAAAAGCTCTTACAAGTGTTTGATTGGATTCGAACTTACTCTTTCTCCATCGCTTCTCTAGACGTCTCTTCTGGCGTTTCAACTCCCAGAGCTCCTCGTTGAACCATGGAGCTCTACGGGGTCTAGTGCCACAATTATATCTCCAAATCCCTTGTTTAGGATGGCCTATGATTTTAAGCCAACTGAATGTTTTGTCTATAGATAGTTATGCAAACTTTGTGAAAATCCTAAGCTACTTTGTTAATTTAAGTCAATTAATAGAAGTATTGTTCAAGGTAGATAAGAAGATGATGTGCTTGATTGATTTCTACAGGTCCAATTCATACACCACTCTGCATAATTTGTTGGTTTCAAAATTATATAAAACAACAGATACAAGAACAAAAATACCGTATTTTTCGGAGTATAAGACACACCTTAGTTTTGGAGAAGGAAAATAGGGAAAAGAATCTACTTATCAGGCATTCATCTGGCTAGCATTCTTAGTCATCACATTATTTTATCCCCTGATTGGGGCTTTAAAAAAAGAGAAAAACAATGAAAGAGGTTGCAATCCAGTAAGAGCTGGGAACACCATTAGCATCTGGAAAGAAACATTCGGAGCAAGTAGAGCAATGGAAAAAACCCTGCAAAGACTTAGGGCTTGAAAAACATTCTTTGCAGAGAGTAACAATGAAAGAGCTTGTAAGCTGGTAAGAGCTGGGAACATTGTTAGTACCTGGCTAGACTGGAAAGTACCTGGCTAGACTGGAAAGTACCTAGCTAGAATGGAAAGAAGCGTTCAGAGCAAGTAAAGCAATGAAAAAATACCCCCACAAAAACAGGGTTTGGAAAACATTCTTCGCAGAGAGTAACAATGAAAGAGCTTGCAAGCTGGTAAGAGCTGAGAACATTATTAGCATCTGGTTAGGGCTGGAAAGAAACTTACTTGGAGCAAGTTAGAGCAATGAAAAAAAGCCTGGAAAGACTTAGGGCTTGGAAAACATTATTTGCAGAGAGTAACAATGAAAGAGCTTGCAAGCTGGTAAGAGCAGGAAACATTGTTAATACGTGGTTAGGGCTAGCAACAAACTTTCGAAGCAAGTATAGAATGAAAAAACCCTTACAAAGACAGGGTTCAGAAATTTTTTTTTGTAGAAACTAACAATGTTAGAGCTTGCAAGCTGGTAAGAGCTGGGAACATCATTAGCACATGGATAGCACTGGAAATAAACTTACTCAGAGCAAGTTAAAGCAATGAAAGAAACCCTGCAAAGACTTAGGGGTTGGAAAACATTCTTCGCAGAGAGAAACAATGAAATAGTCTGCAAGGTAAGAGCTGAGAAGATTGTTAGCAGCTAGTTAGGGCTAAAAAAAAGAAAGAAAAATAAAAAAAGCTACATTCAGAGTATAAGACGCACCCAAATTATCAGCCTCTTCTAGGGAGGAAAAAGGTGCATCTTATACTCCAAAAAATTAAGGTAGTCGTATTAGAGGTAATTTTCCTATCCATTAATGACTCTAATGCAATAGTGGATTTATATAATATCCTGAACCTATGCCTAAATTATACAAAGAGTCAGGAGTTTCTAGTTAGCATGCTTTTCTGTCTATATAATACTACTGTATATCATAAATCAATCTTAACGTTTATTCTAAATAGGTTATACAATTTATTTCAAATTGTGTATCACTAAGTACAAAGGTGGAAAAGGTGGACGACTGGCAAATGATGAAATGCGTGGCACAATGTTACGATAGGAACCTGATGTACTTACGTGCAACATTGCAGTGCAAGAAAAGACTAGAACCAGAACTGTGGCATAATAACAATTTTTCATCATTGTCTTAACCCAAACTGAAAATGGACACATATAACTCACCAAAGCAAATACAGTAAGTGGGAAAAATCTGAATAAAACAAAATAAGAAAACTAATAATATGATACATATTTTCAAAGTAAAACTCCCATATTCAACTATGGCAGCAGAGACTGGGAAAATCTGCTGCCTGAAATTCTGCAGAGGTAAACAGTGTACAAAATATTAAATTGTTTGATTCAACATTAGAAAGTAGTTTATAAAGTTTATCTCAGTGAAACGTTGCAAAGATTGCAAAATATTTGCCAAGGGATGCAAGAAACAAGGACAATGGGTTGCTTTCTCATTCTTAAACACATGCATTCAATTTCCCCCAGTCTCAGTACAAAGTAAAAGTCTGGAAACCCTTTTGATGAATTAGGCTACTTTACAATGTATAGCAAAGTAGAATGTTCCAGTGGTAACCACTATAAGTCTAGTACTCAAAGGTACTCTAGTTTAGATGACAAATCCCAGCAGATAGAAATCACATTATTCCCCCAGAACAGAATGATCCTCTTTATATTTATATTATTCTCAGTCATAATGGTGATGTAAAATGGACTGGTTGATTTTAACTACTGGCAGTGGTTTTTTGAATATCTTTTATTTTATTTATTTGTTTGTTTTGTCCAATACACAATAATACACAATGGAGGTTATAGAGGATATATACGAGTAGAATTTATCAAAGAGAGTATAGAAGAGAAGATATAGGAGTAAAATATAACTAGGGAGAATAGCAGAAAAGATAGAAGAGATAGAAGGGATAGAAGACATAGGAGATATAGGAGAGACTATAGGACAGGGGATGGTAGGCACTCTGGTGCACTTTTGCAGTGGTATAGTAATTTGAACATTCCTGATCATAAACAAATGGAAAATGAAATGAAAAGATTAATGTTCATTTGTTTATTTTGCTCAGAAAAGCCCCCCATCCCCGACTGTGCAATTATGTTCATTTATATATTTATTAGGTTGCAAGTTCCAAATTTTTTGAATACCTTTTGCATTGGTATAGTAATTTGAACATTCCTGATCATAAACAAATGAAAAATGAAATGAAAAAATTAAAGTTTATTTGTTTATTTTGCTCATAAAAGCCTCCCCCCTGGCTGTGTGCAATTATGTTCACTTTATATATGGATTAGGCAGCAAGTTCCAATTTTTTTGACTACCTTTTGCATTGGTTTGCTAATTTGAACAGTCCTGATCATAAACAAATGAAAAATGAAATGAAAACATTAATGTTTACAGTAATCCCTCATTTTTTGCAGGGGATGCGTTCCAAGACCACCCGTGGAAAATAAATTTCCACAAAGTAGACCCTCTCTGTATTGTTAACAACGCACTGCTGGTGACCGCTGAGAGAGACCAGCTCCTCTCAGTTACCGTGCAGGCTGAAGGAGGCCGCCACTGCAATTCCCCTCCCTGCCCCGGCATTCCTCCGGCACTGCCCCGGCGTTCTTTTCCCATTGAAAAAACCCGTGAAATAGCTAATCCGCGAAAGATGAATCGTGAAGTAATGAGGGATTACTGTATTTGTTTATTTTGTTCATAAAAGCCCCCCACCCAGCTGCATGCAATTATCTTCATTTATATATAGATTGGGCTGCAAGTTCCAAATTTTTTGAATACCTTTTGCATTGGTATAGTATGTATCAATATATACTATACTTTTTTGAATACCTTTTGCCTTTTGCCTTGGTATAGAATACCTTTTGCTACCGGTACTGCGTACCTGTTTGTTCCACCTGCAGCTCACCACTGGATGAAGTACACAGAAAAGTAAGCAAATGATACCCAGGAAACTAATTTTATGCAAGAAATCCATTGTACTAAAAAGAAGGATGTAATTTGGAACTTTCAGCCTGGTCTATATATAAAGCAAACATAATTGCACACAGATTGGGGGGGGGGGGGGCTTACATGAGCAAAATAAACAAATAAACATTATTTTTTCATTTCATTTTTCATTTATTTATGATCAGGAATGTTCAAATTAGTAAACCATTGCAAAAGATATTAAAAAAACACTTCCAGTAGCTAAAATCAACCTTTTTTTAGTCCGAGTCAAATAGACCAGGGAATAGAACAAGTGTATAGTCTTTGCAAACAGAACAGCAGGGTTAAAGCAAGTTCCAAGAAGAGTTAGAGATCTGAGAAGAGAGTAACAATTTTTGACGAAGAGATTTATTTATTTATTTATTTATTAATCAGATTTGTATGCCGCCCCTCTCCGTAGACTCGGGGTGGCTAACAGCAATAATAATACAATGTAAACAAATCTAATATTTAAGTTAATTTTAAAAAGAACCCCAATTTAAGAAGCCAATCATACATACTGACATACCATGCATAAATTTCATAAGCCTAGGGGGAAGGGAAAGTCTCAATTCTCTCATGCCTGACGACAGAGGTGGGTTTTAAGGAGCTTACGAAAGGCAAGGAGGGTGGGGGCAACTCTGATATCTTGGGGGAGTTGGTTCCAAAGGGTCGGGGCCGCCACAGAGAAGGCTCTTCCCCTGGGTCCTGCCAAATGACATTGTTTAGTTGACGGGACCCGGAGAAGGCCAACTCTGTGAGACCTAACTGGTCGCTGGGATTCATGTGGCAGAAGGCGGTCCCGGAGATATTCTGGTCCAGTGCCATGAAGGGCTTTATAGGTCATAACCAACACTTTGAATTGTGACCGGAAACTGTTCGGCAACCAATGCAGACTGCGAAGTGTTGGTGTAACATGGGCATATTTAGGAAAGCCCATGATAGCTCTCGCAGCTGCATTCTGCACGATCTGAAGTTTCCGAACACTTTTCAAAGGCAGCCCCATGTAGAGAGCATTACAGTAGTTGAGCCTCGAGGTGATGAGGGCATGAGTGACTGTGAGCAGTGACTCCCGGTCCAAATAGGGCCGCAACTGGTGCACCAGGCAAACCTGGGCAAACGCCCCCCTTGCCACAGCTGAAAAATGTTTCTCTAATGTGAGCTATGGATCGAGGAGGAAGCCCAAGTTGCGGACCCTCTCTGAGATTGATTCAGAGAGGAACAAATATTAAATAGCTGATTCCAGATGAGATAACGTTGGTTTGGCATGAACAAAGATATAGACTGGATACAGTGGAAAAAGCTGAAATATTCTATAGACAATCCTTTGAACAAAGTGAGGAAGAGTTAAGAGAAAGAGAGGTTAGATTCCAAGAAAATACTAGGGATGAGACAAACCAACAAGAAAATCAACATGTTGATGTCACTATCACCTTTTCTTTATACTTAAGAGTAGCATTTCTTAACTTTTGTAAAATTTCTGTTTTGAGCGATTTATTTGTGAATCTTATGAACATTTCTTGGAAGCTTAGTTTTCATTACATATCTAGTATGGACTCTCTATATTTCATCAATGTTGTTAAATATCTTTTATTTGCTTTCCTCCATTACTTCTGCCAAGATCTCTGCCATTATCTCCACCATGTTTTCTCCCTTTTTCTCCACCACATTTTGAAATTGTATATAATATTCATAATGGTCCATCTCAAGTGTAATAAAACTATACTAATCTTGTTTTTTATTTATCTCTGTACACAATGTTTTAATATTTTATATTAAATATTAAACCTTATTAATTATGGTTTTAATTGTAAGCCAACCAAAGTTTCTTTTCAGAGTTAGAAAACTAACATATATATTTAATAAATAATAATAAAACAAAAATCTTTACTGAGAAGAATCACAATATGTTAGGCTTGAAACATTCGAACAATTACTATAGTTACATAAAATTCTATCTTCCAGTTACCATTTATTTGGTTGTCCACAATTGCAGCATAGATATTGAAGCTCTAATTAATACAGGCTTTGCTATGTAAACCACGAGAGAAAACCCCTTTTTTTGTCAATATCCAGGCCATTTTCCAGGATCTGTATTACCAAGAAACAGGATAAGAGTTTAAAAAATAGACAAGATTGCCTGCTGTCTCTTATAAATACCAAGTCTCTTTTTCACAAATGCACATAAAGGGGCACAGTTTTTCTCTCTATGCTTAGAAAAGGAAAGATACTATTTTTTGTGTGTTCTCTATGTCTAATCATTTCTTTCAGTATAAGATCAGGGAAACATGGTTTCAAACATGAATAGAGCCTTTGCTTTACTATCCACAACTCAGGAAATTAGAACTCAAAGGCAAAGCTTACACCAAATAAATCCACTTTTCATTCATGATTCAAAAATTTCAGCTCCTGTACAATTTCCACTGTGAATAAATCAATTGATAATTGAAAAATAAATCATTGACAATGCTTAGTTTGTAAAGACATCTTTTTAAAAAAGGCAATAAAATGCATAATATGTTATGCATATTATGATCTAATGTAATATTTAATGTAACAATCTTGTACCAAACTCCACATTCCCCAGTGATGATCAATATAACATATAAGAGTGAATAATTCTTGATTACATACCTGAGGCCGTATAATACTGTGCCATCTGGATGAAGGCGAATCATTCGATTCTTAACAGTAACACCGTGCACAAACGATTTCTTGTCATTCAGAAAGTAAGTATCAGGCACCCATAGTTGATCTGCTACTCTGTTATCAAGTGTAAGGTTGAGAGGAATCCCAGAATAGGCTAGTCTTTTATCTCGCCAGTATTGTTGAAAATACATTGTTAGTGTGTAATCCTGGTGGAGAGAAGAAGAAAAACTGAAGTTAAGTTTGGGTTATATATTGAACTTCCAGAATCAACTTTAATATAATCTTAGATTTAGTTAGGTTGTTCCAAATAAAGGCCTCTTTGCCTAATATTGAATAAACTTCAATGAAACAACTCTGGAATGAAATAACTAGCAAGAGGTGCAAGCTCTAATGTTGCTGCAGCATTTTTGTTTTTGTTTTTAGACTTTTCATAACCAAAAGAAGAAAAACCTCACAAAAATATGCCTAATACTTTAGAAGAAAAGCTATCTTTCATCGGAAGTAAATGTCACTACTGTTCAGAGTTACAGAAGTTATATTTTACTTTCAGTGCTCATGAACAGTTTCTATTAGGCACATCATCAAAAGGACAATATGCCCCCTGGTGTTTTCTGCAATTTTCTGATGTGGAAGTTAGGAATAAATGCGCTCTTTACTAGTGATGTCTTAATTAAAACTTGGTTTTATTAGTAATAAAACTGGAAAGTATTTTTATTGACTTGTAATAAGTGAATTAAAAAAACTAAATTACTAAAACCCACAGGTATAAATGTATAATACCAGATAAGAAATTATAGTGCAATATTAGTAATTTGGTTAAACCAAAACCTGTCACTGCTGTAAAAGAAAATATATACTGTATTTAGAGAGGCACGCCCTGGCTATATTGCACTCTCCTTGAGTTATATCAGATTACCCCTTGAGAGAAGTCTGGTCCAGAAGTTTTAAAAAAAACACCTTTCCCACTCAACAACTGAAAACAGAGCTCACATGCTGTACTACAGAATTACCGTAGAGCTAGTTAGAAAGACAGGTTTTTTTGACACATGCCATTCTATAAACCCAATGGGAAAAATAAAGAATGCACACATTCTCATTCTCACTGTAAAGCTCTGCCTTATTGTAACCTTCATAAATTTTACACAAATTATTGACTAGGTTTATTTGAATCAGAATGCATGCTTGGCTAACTTTGAAAAACTTTGAAAAATGTTATCATAAATTATTTGCGGCTACACAATAAAACCTGTTATTTGAAAGCCTATATTTCTTTTTGGTGCATATAAAAATATTACTGAAAATCTATTTGGTGAGTATAAGCAGAAAGTAATAGATTATTATGTCAAGCAAGCAGAGCCATTGCAAATAAAGGGAAACTAAATGACATAGAAGCTAAAGGCAGAACAACTTCATTTTGATATTTGAAGGCAAACTGACCATAATAACACAGAAAACTAATTCCATTCATAGGAACAGACAGAAATGAAATATTAGACAATCATTAATTGATTACATCCCATATTGCAGTTACTACCGTGTTTCCCCGATAGTAAGACACCCCCGATTGTAAGACGTATCGGGGGTTTCAGAGGGGTCGGCTAATATAAGCCGTACCCCAAAAGTAAGACATATGTCTTACTTTCGGGGAAACACGGGGGGTATTGCCGCCTCCCTCTCATCTAGCTGCCTTGCCACAGTCGGAGCTCCCGCTCGTGCCGCAGCCAGAGCCACGCCGCTTCGGCCAGGGCCGCCGCCTCGCCCGCCGGGTGGCCTAAGCTCTGGGCGCAGCGCGCCACTGCCAGCTGGCACCAGGCTGTGTAAGGGAGACTCTCCTGGGTGCGCAGCTCCTTCGCCAGCGCCGCGAACTGCTCCAATGCCTCCGACATGTTGCGCTTGCGCAGGAAGCGCTTGCGGAGCTTAGACGACACCAGCCGGTAGTAAGCATAGTTAATAGTCTGGATTTCCCTTTTAACTGTGTAAATTTCTTATAATGAGCCGTGGTAGTGCAGTGGTTAGAGTGCAGTACTGCAAGTTACTTTTGCTGACTGCCGGCTGACTGCAGTTCGGCAGTTCAATTTTCACCAAGTTTAAGGTTGATTCAGCCTTCCATCCTTCCAAGGTCGGTAAAATGAGGACCCAGATTATTGGGGGTAATGTTCTGACTCTGTATACTGCTTAGAGAGGGCTATAAAGCAATGTAAAGTGGTATATAAATGAAAAGTGCTATTGCTATAAGATAGGTTAGGCTAATTTGATTCAGGTTTATCTAATGAACTACTTGATTGGCTAGACAGTTTGAACTCTCTCTAATCTCAGAATATAATCTAATATCTTTGAACTCAGGAAGTAAATCAGTGGTGAAATGTGAAAATTTTCCCTACCAGTTCTGTGGGCCTGACTTATTTTGAGGTGTAGTTTGAGATTGATGCATGTGGCTTCTGGTGGGCATGGCTTGGTGGTCAGGTGACTGGGTGGGTGTGGCCAACTTGTAAAATGTGGTGCAACTCACTTAACAAAGCTCTTGCTGAGCAACCAAAATGTTGGGCTCTTTTTACTTTTTTCTTTTTTTTTCTTTCTTTCTCTTTCTTTCTTTCTTCCTTCTTTCCTTCCCTTTTTCTTCCCTTCCTTCTTCCCTTTCCTTTTCCCTTTCTTTTCCTTATACATCTATCATCTATCATCTACCATCTGTCATCTATAATCTATCCTCTATCTATATTATCATTTATATCTATATCATCATCTATTTCTGTCTTACATCCATCCATTCATCATCTATCTATTTTTTCCAGACTTTTATTGCAGCACATTCAGGTTCAAATCTGGCAGAGAAAAGACACAGATTGTTATTTTTCCACTCATCTACCCCAAAACACCTCACCAAAAAACAACATCTGCAGCCTGCAAATCAAGAAGGCCATAATATGATTGGTAACATTTTTTCCACTCTAGCCCTTGTTAGAACAGCCAGGAAGGCCTGATTAATTAACTTAATAGCTTGAAGCACTCCATAGCTTTAATTGACTGTTGCAGTTTATATTACATTATATTAATTACATCACACTATTCTACTATAATTATTACTATTCATTGGATTAATAATATTACACTAAATTTGACCATTTGGATTAAATCCAATTTATTGATATAGGTTAGTTATGTGTATGTGATGAATGATGAACTCAATTGTACTGTAAAACAAAAAAAATGCATTTAAAAGAAAAAGGTTGTTTAATTTAAATTCCTGCCTGAAGTTTTTGAGTCTGCAATGGGCAGTCTTAGCCTTGGCATTTGTATAAGGTCGAAACTGTGAAAAAAATATTATCTCATCCCACATTTGAATCCCTCTATTCCCAGATTAACATTTGAAGATGTAAGATTCACCGGTAAAGCAGATGAGTATGAATTAGCCTTTAAAAAAGAAAACCAGGGCAGTGCAATGCTGGTTTACCATTCTGCTTAATACAATCTCTGGCCATCTTTTTGCAGATGGTAAGTATTGTCTTTGATTTTCAAATGGTCCTTTGAAATCTATTATTTTTTCTATCTACAGCAGGAGCTTGCAATACATATAACCTAGTAAACACTTTGGTCAAATGAGGACTTGATTCTCAGTCTCCGGTCCAACACCTTATTCACCATATTAACTGGATTTCTACATAGTAGGTGGAGTTAGGCTCCAAGGATGAGAAGACACCATCCCTTGGTCAATCACAACTAAATTTCACCCCTCAGCCTCAATACTCTGTCTTTAGATTCAGTCCTTGGCATCAAAGGACGTGTGCATTAACTCCCATCCATGAAGGTGCTCTTTTCATGGTTTCCTGCTGAATCCTATCACCGCTTCATCGTTATTGTGAATCCTCCCTAGGGACATTTGAGGGTGGCTACGGGCCTTTGGACCAGCCGTGGGCCATGCCTCCAGCCGACGATCCTTTCAGAGCTTGTGCTCCAATTCCAACTTTCACAGTTTCGTGAGCACTTTCCTACCTGGGCTGTCACAATTCATCTGCCAAGCGCCTCACATTACCAGGGAGATTGAGGGAGTGAGGAGAGGAAAAATTGTCACCAAAGATTACTCATACCACAGAATCCCTTCAATCGTGCAACCTCTGCTCCTCCCCCCCCCCAGCTAAGGCTTGTGTCCCAAGAGCCAACAAGCCTGCTAATCACACCTACGCAAACCTCAGCTGTGCCCTGATGAGTCTTCTCACCATTGGCCTTGACTGCCTGAGCCCCTGTGGCATGCTTCATGTGCAGGCCCATTCTCCTGCTCATCTGCTGCCTCCCAAGAGTGCTGATCACACATGACTCGCCTTTTATTATTATTTATTTATTTATTAGATTTGTATGCCGCCCCTCTCCGCAGACTCGGGGCGGCTCACAACATACAATAGAACAATTCACAACAAATCTAATACATTTTTAAAAACATTTAAAAACCCCATTATTAAACCAGACATACACACAGACATATCATACATAAATTGTATAGGCCCGGGGGAGGGTGGGAATGCCTCAATTCTCCCATGCCTGATGGCAGAGGTTTTAAGGAGTTTATGGAAGGCAAGGAGGGTGGGGGCAGTTCTAATCTCCGAGGGGAGCTGGTTCCAGAGAGTCGGGGCCGCCACAGAGAAGGCTCTTCCCCTGGGACCCGCCAGACGACATTGTTTAGTCGACTACTGACTACTGCAGTAGTCTACACTGTAACTGTTTAGTGGCCTGGGAAATTCATACTGAAGACATGAGTGGCCATTTTAAGTTCCTGGCCACACAGTGCTCACTTCCTAAATAGTTGGTGACCATTTTGAGGAGTGCCTTATGTTGGGCAACCATTTTACCTCCTAATTTGTTGGCTACTTAGGCCTCTATATTGCCGGTGGCCATTTTAAGGGGTGCCAGGTGTCGGGCAGCCATTTTGCATCCATGGCCAAGAGATCCTCCAAAGGCAAGGCCAAGGCTAAGACCAACAGGCTAGGCTCAGAGGTAGGGGAAACCCAGAGCCATCCAAGCCCCACTTCTTTGCCCCAGGCAGTAGCAAGGAATCACACAGACCCTGCATGGAAAGGCATTGGCACCCACCACCAAATATAAGCAGCCAAACCTGGCACAGCCTGCCCTTGCCCCCAAGGCTAAACCTATCTCCACCCCCAGGCCCAAGCCCAAACAGTCTGAAGGGACTCAGCCCCAGTTGGCACAACTGGCAGGGCACAGGAGGCCTCCATTCATCCACATCAGGGCCACAATCCAGTCTTCACCCGCTGCTCAGACACCATGTCCCTGGACAACTTAGACCTGTGCCTAGGGGACACTGACATGCGGGAAGCCCCTTTGTCAGACAGGGCAACAACGGTCAGGCAGCCTCTGAGCTCTCCCTCTGAAGACAGGTTTAAAAGGCAGGAGGTGCAAGATAGAATAACTGAGACAATAAAAAGGGGAATCAAGGCTGGCATCAGGGCCTTAGTTTAATAGTTTACAAGATTTGTGTGCTGCCCATCTTCAGTGTTCTCTGGGCAGCTAACAACATATAAAAAACAATATGAAATATCATAATATCAGCATAAAATATTAAAAGCTGTTCAGTAAACCCTATTAATAACACTCAAACATTCAGTCAATCATTCATGGTCCCAAGCACGCTGGAAAAGCCAGGTCTTAATGGCTTTCCAAAAGACCAGCAGGGCAGGGCTAGTGCGAATCAGGGCAGTTGGTTCCAAAGGGTTGGAGCTGCCACAGAGAAGGCTCTTCTCCACAGGTCCACCAACTGACATTTTTTGGCAGAGAAGGCCAACCCTGTGGATCCCTATTGGTTGTAGGGATTTGTGAGGTAGTAGGTGGTCCTGTAAATAGTCTTGTCCTAAGCCATGTAGGACTTTAAAGGTGATAGCCAACACCTTGAATTGCATCCAGTGAGCAACTGGTAGCCAATACAGCTCATGGAGAGTTGGAGTTATTTGGGTGTACCATCCCGGAGCATCTCCAGCACTGCCCCTCTCAGCCCCAGAATAGTAGCAGCTGCATCTTCACCAAGGGCTGTCTGACCACCCACTGTCTGGGTTGGGCTGGATGCTGACCTCAGAAGGCAAGCGGGCATGGGGGACCACTGGGAAGTCTGTTAGCTCCCTTCCTGTGGCTAGCCAGCCCCAACATGCTTGCCTGCCTTTGCAAGCAGCCCACGAGGACATTAGGAAAGCTGTGTAGAAAGCAGGCAAGCATGTCGGGGCTGCAGGCCACAGAGAATGGAGTAGGGAAGGCAGGGTGGGATGGTGGGAGGGGCATGAGAAGCTAAGTAGGCTGTAACTTTGCAGGCTTATCAGGCAGGCAGATCAGGGAGGCAAGCTGCAGAGCAGAGACTGGGCGTAGCAAGCAAGCAATGACCAGGGAATCAGTTTAGGGGCATGGCCCGCCAGCCATCTCTACCAGTAGCATTTCACCCCTGGTATATATGCATATGTATATTTCTCTCTCTCTCTCTCTCTCTCTCTCTCTCTCTCTGTGTGTGTGTGTTTGTGTGTGTGTTGAGATTTACATAATTTACCTAACACGTTTCACAAGAAGCACCAAAAATGTGAGTGCGTGTGTCTGCACATACACAAAACCTCACAAGCGCTGCTTGAAAGCATGGCAGCACTCAAATTACACGCTCAATGTCAGTGATGGAGAGCTGAGCTGTTGCTTAGCTCAGCTGAGGCGCAGCAATCTGCTCTGATCCGCAAATCAACTGAGCTAAAAAATGGGAATATAGAACAGGATATGGCAGGGGCGGGAGGGAGGAACCAACTGGTTTGAACTGGTCAAAATCACCATTATCAGTTCACTTGAACCCAGTGAAAGGCTACCAAATTTTTTACTACCACACTGTGGCCGTGGCTTATGCAGGACGCCCTGCATTTTCTTTCAACATTTTTCAGTGCAAATTGGGTGCTCTGGGGTGGAGCTCCATTTTCGCCACCCCACTGCATTCACCCCCATCCGGCAGTAGCTGTCCGGGCAGTAGCCCACCCCTGCTTGAACCCATCCAAACTGGCTGAATATCACCTCTAGTGTGTATGTGTGCGCATACACATATGGACACTGACACACACAGACACATATATGCATATACCAAATGTACTAGAAGTAATATTTTAATTCTTTGAGCATTTTGAAATTATATGGAGGATTGTATATAAACCATATAATCTGAAAAATGTTAACAGCTGTTTCTAATTATTATCTTTCAAAGCCGGTGTTTCCATAATATGACCACATACATGATAAATTACACTTGCCTGAAATGAAGGTAAAATGGGCAATACAAAAACAAACAGTATGTGGCTGATTAAAATAGTATGCTTTCATGTAGAAGCTAGAAAATTAGTCACAACAAATGCTGCCACTTTAAATGCAAAACAAGACAGATGTTTTCATATTCTACCAAATTTACAGAGACTATTCCCAGTATAATTTGTGATAGTTATAATGTTTAGAAAACTTTTCAATTCATCCCTTTATCATAAAATATTGTTGCAATACTCTTAAACTAACTACTGGTGTGACATCACATGCTTTTTTATCAGGAGACAAATTACAGATAGTTATGATAAATGTGAATACAGTTGATATCAACACCCTTGGAAGGATACATTATTTGTACAGGAGTTTATTATATAATGCACAAGAGACATTTCCATCTTTGTATATGCATATTTTAATACAGAAATTATCTTTGACTTCCACCTATGAAAACAGTGTCTACCCCTATTAGTGAAAAGGTCAAGAAGTGATGGGAAAAATGAACATAGATAGAACTTTGTTATAGTCATAGATCAAAATACAAGGAGCAACCAAATATTCACCAAATTTACAATAACATTTACACCTTCCTATATCTCTATTAATGCAACTTTTTCCAGATTGTAATTCAATTTCATCTAAATTTTAATAATAATTATTGAATAGTATTGTAAGCTTTAATTTCAATGCACTACATATATATTGAGTTTTAGCTACAGCTTCAGGATTCAAAACAGATTACACTGATAAAATACAAAAGTATAAAACTGACAAGCTGAAATTATATGACTAACAAGCAGTATTAAGTACAGGATGATTTTAACCATCCTAGGAAGAAGCAAATCAAAATCTAATTTATGAAGAAAAAAGAAGAAAAAAATCTAATTAAAACTGAATAATATATTTAAAAAGTTTTAGCCAGGCGAAATTAATTAGAAGTACAGAATTTTTAGGAGAGTGTCTCATAATTAAAAGTGATCTAATTAACTGGCTAATTTTTTAAGGCTAAGGAGTCTGATTCTTCAGGGTCTTTAAAGTTATTCAGTATGTGTAGAGATAGAGGCCATGTGGAGGTTGTATGCAGAAAACTACCTAACTCAAATGGGCCTCTCATACCTACATGATGTCACCCGGTTCACATAGCCAGGATGATGTAGGACACTATCCCTGGCTGGTACGTGATCTCATCTAGGTTATATCAATAGGATGTTCTTAAGGATTAGCCAGGAGAATTCATCAATAAAAATGCTGTCACTTTCTTCCACCTTTTGCTGCTTCGAAAAATGTATAAAAAGCAATAAACACTGCAAAGGACGTCAGACATCTTAGCATCCTGCAATGACTTGTCTCTAACTCCTCCAAGTACCATATTTTTCGGACTATAAGACCCACTGGAGTATAAGCCGCACCTTAGTTTTTTAGGGGGGAAATAAGAAAAAAACTGATTGGTGGGTGAAATGGCCTCCTGGAATACCCCTAAACAGCTGTTTCCAAAGATGAACTTTAGCAACAGGTTTGTTGGTTGTGAGCTCTGTGCCTTGCTTTTCCAGCCTCTGAAACCTCCATTCCAGAGATTTTTTTCAACCATTTCAAGTTGGAAAACAGGTCGTTTCTGACCTCTGGAGGACCTTCAGAGGATGGGTAAAGTTGTTTTGCCCTCCCCAAGCTCCTCAAAAGGCTCTGAAGCCTAGGGAGAGTGAAAACAAGAGTGCCATCATGTGCTGGGAGAAGGGGGTCACAAGTGCCTGAGTGAGGGATGCATGAAATTATGGGTATGGGCACATACTTGCTCATGACCCCCCCCCCACCTGACCCCCCCTCCCTTTTGGCACACGGACCAAAAAAGGTTCACCCTCAATGCTCTAATACATAAATATATACTGAATACAGATAAACATACATGCAAATCAGTGAAGGGCTACCAAAATTTTTACTACCACACTGTGGGCGTGGCTTATGCATTTTCTTTCTACATCTTTCAGTGCAAATTTGGGTGTTCTGGGGTGGAGCTCCATATTCACTACCCCACTGGGTTCCCCCTGGTCCGGACAGTAGCCCACCCCTGATGTGAATACATGTGAAGAGATATGACACTATTAGTTCATTCAGGAGGAACTTACTCTCAAATTAAAATATGGAAATTATATAGATTGACTTTTTAAGAAAAATAATAATAATTTCTGTGACTTAAAATAATTTTGATTAAAAATTAAGTTACTTTGTGAGTGATAGCATTATTTACATCTGATAACTCAGTAGGTTTGGTACTGTTAATACCACATCTTAATATACTAGTACTATTTATTAATAACACTTTAATCTATATTGTATAACTTGCTTTTGAAGCTGTGTGATGATATGTCAAAAATAACTGAACTCTGAGGCTTAATAATTCAACTATATATATTCTACTCTGGTCAAAATTATGCAAGTATACATTTTATGAAAAGCAACTTTGTATCTAAATGTTCAATTAAATGAGAAACTGAATTAAAATTAAATTAAATAAGAAATTGTATTCAGATAGTTGAGTCATAATATTAATATACTTCCACACAGACAGTAAAATCCAGGAAAGTGAGACTACATGCTTTATCCAAGTTGAAAATTCAGTTGCTATTTCTCTTTACTTTTCAGACCATTTATTGAGACAATGTAGTTCATGATCTTTATAGGTAGGATAACAAATGTTACCCATGGTTTTGCATAGAAAATTTAAACCAGAAATAAATTAGATTTAGTGTACTCTACCAACAATAACACTGTATGCACAGCACAGGATATGCATTTTTTTGACATTATTTGTAACCATGGATCTTGTTCCATGGCTGAATTGGGGTGGATTTTTCTTCATTGCTGGAATGAATTTTACTGAATTGCATTTTCACTTAATGTAAATACTTTTACAACTTTTCATATGCTTATGTTTTTTCTACCCTAGACACCTTACAAACAGATAAATGTATATACTATAATTAAGCATGATTCACACATTATTCTTTTGTCCTTCTTCATGTATATTATGAAGCTATACTTCTAATCATATTGTTACTAGCATAACTGTTACAAAAGTAAAAAATCATGAACACCATAATGGAATCCAGCAATTGTCTTACCAAGAATTAAAGGCACATGCATCTCTCAGGGGGGGTGAAGGTAAGGGGATTTGGCATAGGTAATAAAGTATATCTTGCAATGTTGTCTCTCAAATTTTGTCACTTACAATTACAAAACAAATCTATAAAGGCAGTTTGAAGATTAACCTTTGTGCTAATTGGGAAGTGAATTGATCAGTATATTTATAAATAAGTAACTTATGTATAAATTGTTAAGTCCTCATAGATGTGATTATATAAAAGATATGGTTCTGTATTTAACAATGAACACTTTCCATTATAAAATACAAAGAAATGCTATTATAATTAAATTTAATAGTACTATACAAAATATTGTTTTGTGCATCTCAATAGGTGAACAGAAAATGCAGCAGCATTATAGCAGATGTAGCTACAGAAACAGCTATTAGCCGGTTCATTACCATTCCTCAGATATATTTAAAGGCTATTTGAATTTTTATCTACCATAGCATTTTTCCCCCTATAGCCTTTTATATAAGTAACAATATATAACTTGTTCTTAGTTTTTTGAAGTTTATGAAAATATACCAACCTTTTGGGAATCAACTTTTATTATGCTCATTATGACAGGTATGAATATCTTTATACAACTTATATTGAATGAATAACTGGCCAATCAATCATTAAAAAGCCACCAGCACTTGTTATGATGAAAAAAATATCAGTGCTATCACAGAAAGCGTTGCTTGTTTCATTTATGACAATAATTATTTTTCATGATTATGAATTAGAATACTTTATGTTATATACACTGTATATATATAATATATATTATATTTTAGAGTCATGATGCTAAATAATTACATCTCATATTACAAACCTCAGGCAGATATGGTGGGCTTCTTATTCTCATAGCAAAGAATAGGATTTCACTTTCAAAGTCACTTTATCATTGACATACGTCTAAATCTAACTTTTATGTTAATATGTATGGTTCAAAGTTGCTGTGCCATGTTGGTAGAGTTCTAGCATGAACGGTAAGCGCAAGCATTTTATTACCATTCCAGGTAATATCATCAGTACATGTGACAAAAGGTAGTAGAATTTATTTTTGACAAGGGTTATTTATAGCTTTCTTTCACATGAATGAAACATATTTAGGGTGGAGGTGGTAAGTGACTACTATAAGTGATAGTTAATTTGCATGTGAATGAAACAAAGATGATTAGGGGACTGGAGGCTAAACATATGAAGAACGGTTACAGGAATTGGATATGTCTAGTTTAATGAAAAGAAGGATTAGGGGAGACATGATAGCAGTGTTCCAATATCTCAGGGGTTGCCACAAAGAAGAGGGAGTCAGACTATTCTCCAAAGCACCTGAGGGTAGGACAAGAAGCAATGGGTGGAAACTAATCAAGGAGAGAAGCAACTTAGAACTAAGGAGAAAATTCCTGACAGTTACAACAATTGATCAGTGGAACGGCTTGCTTCCAGAAGTTGTGAATGCTCTAACACTGGAACTTTTTAAGATGTTGGATAGCCATTTGTCTGAAGTAGTGTAGGGTCTCCTGCCCAAGTAGGAGATTGGACAAGAAGACCTCCAACGTCCGTTCCAACTCTGTTGTTGTTGTTGTTATTGTTGTTTTTGGTTTTTTTGTATTATTATTATTATTATTATTATTATTATTATTATTATTATTATTATTATTATTATTATTGGTCTTGGGTTATACACTGTATTTTGATTGGTCCATAGGTTATGTGTATATTGAGATTAATTTGGTTTAAATTACATACTTCTAAGAACTCTTACATTTTTTAATCTGCCCTACCAGTACTCTAAAATTTCTATAGTTAGCTTTATATACTTGTCAGTCTATGTGTATAAATATAGCACCATACATTTTGACTGCTACTTGGTGTTTGTGAATATGTTCTACTAGTCTTTTGTCTATCCTATGCATTCACAGCAGAGGTGAAATCCAGCAGGTTCTGACAGGTTCTGGAAAACTGGTAGCAGAAATTTTGAGTAGTTCAGAAAACCAATAATGAAAATTTTGAGTAGTTTGGAGAACTGGCAAATGTCACCTCTGGCTGGCCCCAGAATGGGGTGCGAATAGAGATTTTACAATATCCTTCCCTGGAGTAGGGTGGAATGGAGATTTTGCAGTATCCTTCACCTGTCACGCCCACTAAGCCACACCCACAGAACCATAGTTTAGAAAAATATTCACCTCTGATTCACAGTCTTAGCATTTTATTTTTTATGACACATGTTTTATCTTCTTTTGGTAACAGGCAGAAAAATATAGAAATATCTACTTCCCACCATTATTTTTTTAATTTAGTAAAATATTTTGTATGAGGATATTATATCATGATGGACAGGCATGGAATGATTCACACATTGCACCAAGAAATATTTTTAGAATGTGCCATATGCCATATGACCTGGATTACACATAATGCAAGGCCATAAGCCAAGATTTATAAACCATTCCATTTGGGTTCATACCATACTAGACATAGTTAAACAATATTAGGGCTACAATATGTTTATTTACTATTTAAATTTTAAGGCCACTTCATAATGTTCTTGGGTGTCTTTCACACAAAAAAATAAAGCAATTCTAAGTCTGAAAAACTGGCCAAAGTCACCCAACTGGCTTGATTTCGTATCCTGAGTTAAATATGTAATGTGAAATGTGAAAATAAATTGTGTAAAATTTTAGGAAGTTTTATACACATACATATACAAAAAACCCTTATGTATACAATTTTGTTATTATTTTCTTCTATTATTTTCTTCTATTCAATTAAGTTAACAAATGCAAAAGAAAGTCCCACATTACTACACTATACATTTTAGAAGAGTCATCATTAAGTCACTTCCAGGTGACTTAGCCTAAAACAGAAACTGAGTCTCAGTTCTCAAGCTAGGTAAAGCTTTAGAAGCCAAACAATTTGGCAACTTTTATGGCATTAATGCAGTTGTATACAAACTGGTGAGATACATGTCCAACAATTACACACACACACACACACACACACACACGTATACACACACACATACACACAACTTTATTCTGAATCAGCTCTTTAGAGGAAGGGTCAAAAAACAATATATTAAGTTACTGTATATTAAGATAAAGCATTTAACACATAATAGCAGGGATTAATTTCCTAGTATAGAAAGAACATATTACAGCACCCTTCACTACTGGAACACTGCATGCCACACAGACATTTTGACATCCTGGTGTGTCTCAATTAGTAATTTCAATATGCTACAATGCTGTTATTTTATAGCCAATGCTATTTTCATTTTGCCTGAACCAATGAAGTTTGAATTCATTACTTTGTTTTTATCAACAGTCTTTGTGGAAGGAGGATTTATTTATTTACTTACTTACTTACTTACTTACTTACTTACTTACTTACTTACTTACTTACTTACTTACTTATTTAACTTCTATGCCACCCAATCCCATGGGACTGAGGACGGGTAGGTCATCATTATCACTATCAACTGAAGTTATTTTTGCTCCTTAACAGAAATGTATTGACAAAAAATTCAAAAGTGGCATTTATCCTCTTCCCCAAAATTCACATTATAATTATGCTAAGGACTAAGTTACTGACATCGATATATGCAACATTTAATAATTTAATTTGACATCTATATTAGTAATTCTTAACGTGGGCCATTTGGCTTCAGTAAACCATGCCATATTTCTATGGGAACATAAGGTTTAGCTTGATAAACTTTGCAGATGGTTAAATGCCTTTTTTTGCAGCTAACAGCAACTATGAGGGCATAACAGAAGTAAATGAGGCTTAGGAGGGAGTCATGAGCAAAATAAATCAAGAAAACTTGATCTAGAATGAATTTTAATGAACTGGAGAGTAGATATGTTTATAAGTTGATTTTTTTTTCAGGATATGCAAAATACTCCTACGTTCTTACTCTTTGTTTCTCAATTTTATTCCCAATCCTACTTCCATCATTTACAAAGGTATTCACCAAAAATAATTATGTAGCCAAAATCATACCTATACATGAGAGAAATATTACAAGGCTTTACCTTTTCCAAATTTTTAATTTTAAGTGGGAGAAGTGGACCATAAATGTTTCATTTCAAAAATAAGTTTACCCAGTGCCATATTTATTTACTATTTATACTTCTTCTAGGATCAGGGCCTTGATGAGGCAAAGGGGCTTGTGTGGGTAAATAAAATTGTGAGCTATGTCACTGGACATGTACATGTCCAGAAGGGTCACTCAAGGTGAACAGACCATAATAGATACCCAAGTCTAACAACAATCACATCTGCCAACCTGCATTGGACTCATACGGCAGATTATTTATTTATGTACTTACTTACTTACTTACTTACTTACTTACTTACTTACTTACTTACTTACTTACTTACTTACTTACTTACTTAGACAGGTTTATATGCCACCCACTCCCAGAAGATTCTGGGTGACTCACAGCCAATATCAATACAAAACTGTGGCATGAGTACCACAGGTGGCACACAGAGCCCTCTCTATGGCCAAACAAGCTGTTGCCCCAGCTCAGCACTATGCATTCCTGTCTGTCTGCCACTGGCCAGCTGGTTTTTGGTCTCTGCCATGCATGTGCGAGAGGCAGGGCACATGTGTGTGTGTGTGTCATGCATGCATGCACAGGGGCAGGGGAGCACAGCGGGCACATGCGCATATGTGGGAGTGGGGGAGAATAGGGAGTCATGCAATAATAATAATAATAATAATAATAATAATAATAATAATAATAATTTATTAGCTTTGTATGCCGCCCCTCTCCAAGGACTCGGAGCGGCTCACGACAGCAAAACACAATGTAAAAATCTAATGTTAAAAGCAATTTAAAACCCTTCTTATAAAAAACAATCGCATAGCCTAACCAACCATACATAAAAAAACATAGTAGGTAAGTGGTGTATCAGTTTCCCCATGCCTGGCGACATAGGTGGGTTTTTAGGAACTTTCGAAAGGCAAGGAGGGTGGGGGCAGTCCTAATCTCTGGGGAGAGTTGATTCCAGAGGGCTGGGGCCACCAGAGAGAAGGCTCTTTCCCTGGGTCCCGCCAGATGGCATTATTTGACAGGACCCAGGGAAGGCCAACTCTGTGGGACCTAATCGGTCACTGTGATTCATGCGGCAGAAGGCGGTCCCGAAGGTATTCTGGTCCGATTATTATTATTTATTATTTATTAGATTTGTATGCTGCCCCTCTCCGTAGACTCGATGCCATGTAGGGCTTTTATAGGTCATAACCAACATTTTGAATTGTAACCAGAAACTGATCGGCAGCCAGTGCAGGCCACAGAGTGTTGACGAGATAGGGTATATCTGGAAAAGCCCATGATTGCTCTCGCGGCCACATTCTGCACGATCTGAACTTTCTGAACACTTTTAAAGGTAGCCCCATGTAGAGAGCGTTGCAGTAATCGAACCTCAAGGTAATGAGGGCATGAGTGACAGTGAGCAGTGACTCCCTGTCCAAATAGGGTCGCAACTGGTGTACCAGGTAAACCTGGGCAAACGCCCTCGCCACAGCCGAAAGATGATGCTCTAATGTTAGCTGTGGATCGAGGAGGATGCTCAAGTTGCAGACCCTCTCCAAGGAGGTCAATAATCCCCCCAGGGTGATGGATGGACAGATGGAATTGTCCTTGGGAGGCAAAACCTGCAGCCACTCCGTCTTGTCAGGGTTGAGTTTGAGCCTGTTGACACCCATCCAGACCCTAACAGCCTCCAGGCTCCGGCACATCACTTCCACTGCTTTGCTGACTGGACATGGGGTGGAGATGTAAAGTTGAGTATCATCAGCGTACTGATGATACCTCACCCCATGCCCTTGGAGGATCTCACCCAGTGGTTTCATGTAGATATTAAACAGCAGGGGGGAGAGGATGCACACATGCACGGAGGCATACAGCAACAAAAAGATTAGCCATCACTGCCCTGTGGCATTTATCCATGGCAGTGGGAAGACCTGTCTGAAGGCAGAGGATAATCACCAGCATCAATCAAGCTGCCTTTTAACTTTGGACACAGCAATGCTCAACATTTGAACAATGAAAAAGGATGCTTTAGAAGCTGCTTACTGAACTCAACAATGTGCATTGGGATATCATTGGATTATGTGCAACATGACAAAAAGGCGAAATTTTATTTCGACTTGAGAGGATTGGGCATCTACTCTACACTAGGGATACCAACAGGGGTGAGCTGCTGCCTGAAGGGTGGGTGGAGGAATGCAGTGGGGTAGCCAAAGTGGAGCTCCACCCCAGAACACCTAATTTGCACTGAAAGATGTTTATTTATTAATTGGACTTATATGCCGCCCCTCTCCATGGACTCGGGGCGGCTCACATGTTGAAAGAAAATTTATGGCATCCTACATAAGCACAGTGTGGTAGTAAAAATTTTGGTAGCCCTTCACTGGCTACCAAGGATTGATAAGGTGGTAGAATTCATTTTCTCACCAGCAAAAGCTGAAAGACTCTGTAAACAATTTTAAAAGTACGTACTGTATATTGGACAGAGTAGCCCACTGTATTAATCAATTGAAGAAACAATACAAGCTTCAAATCATTCAAGTTATGCACCAACAGTAAGCTATAGTCATGATGATGAGGTTGAAGAGTTTCACAATGATGTAGCCTGACATCAAGACAAAGATAAATGCCAAGACAAAATATTAATAGGTGACTTTAATGCAAAAATAGGAAGAATAATAACTGGAGAAAAAATGACTGGCCCATATGAAAGTGGTGAGTGGGATAATAGAAGCAATAGATTAGTAGATTTTGCTGAAGGATAGTAAACTTTGTAACATGAATTCACTTCACAAGAAAAAGGCTAATAGAAAATGGACACGGAAGAGATAAAGACTTCACAAAAATGAAAATAAAGAGGGAAAAGCTGTTATAGAAAAACAGTGATTTTTAGATTAATTTGTCAAATTGCTTCACTCTATTAAAAGACTGGAAGAGACGAAGATTGCAGACCAAAATGAACAAATGGTCAAAAATGTCCTTGAATCTGCTATATGTACAACACTGCCGGAAAAACACTTGGTTCAGTCAAAAATCTCTGATGTAACTATTAATTTAATGAAAAAACAATGGACAATGAAGAATATTGCATGTTTCATTAATAAAGTATAGTATGTTGAACTTTGCAAGACCTAAGAAAAAATATCCAAAAAGAAAAACATCAGTTTAACACAAAGCTTGTTGAAAAAAGGCAATTGAAGAAAATGAAGGGATTAATAGAGCAAAATGCAAACGTATAAATATAAGAAATAAGGTTTTTGCATTAAA
This sequence comes from Erythrolamprus reginae, assembly GCF_031021105.1. Classification (NCBI taxonomy): domain Eukaryota; kingdom Metazoa; phylum Chordata; class Lepidosauria; order Squamata; family Dipsadidae; genus Erythrolamprus; species Erythrolamprus reginae. The sequence continues at coordinate 95,338,860 of NC_091953.1, read as the reverse complement.
ATATGAATATGGCTCTTCACATAGAACAAGACAGGAAATGTTAGAAATAATTGGAAATTCTACTCAGAACTATACAAAGATCAAGATCACTCAAAGATAACACCCACGAAAGAGGAAATACCAAATATCCTAGTAGAGGAAGTATAAAATACCATTAAAATCAATGAAAAATGGCAAAGCTTCAGAAAATGACTGTTACAGTTGAAATGCTGAAAAGTGCCCCTCATAAGATACTAGCAAAACTATATTCAAGATGCCTCAAAGAAGAAAAAATACCCAAGCCATGGAAAAATGCAGGATTATCATGCACAAGAAAGAGATCCAAGATGATTTAAAGAACTATCACCCGATAAGCCTGCTTTCAGTCACCCATAAGGTTTCATCAAGATAATAGCAAAACGAATATTGAAATCATGAAATGATGCACAGCCAAAAGAACAGGCCAGGTTTAGAAGAGGCTACACCACATCCAAGTTGTTCAACAAGTCATTGAAAGGCAACAATGAGTACACCATTTGGCTCACTATTCCAGCAAGCAATAACCAATGCACTGCTCAGGCAAGGCGTAGACATTGCTTATATAAACAAACTGCAATCAACATAAAAAAAAGAATTCGGACAATATGCCTTAATGACCTTAAAGTGGAAATCAACACATGAAAGATTATTTTGCAGATTAGATTGGGAAAAAGATGGAATAAAAATCAATGGCACATATTTAAATCACTTAATGTTTGCAGATGATGTTCAAGACCCAGAAGAGTTACAAAGATACATACAAGAGCTACACAAAGCAGGAGAACCATTTGTTTTAAAAAATAAACCTGAAAAAAAAGCCAGGTTATATTTAACAAATTCACCAAGGAAAGATTTTTTTAAAAAAATCTAGAGAAGAACTAGATGTAGTAGACCAGTACATAGACCTTGACCAATGGTTTTTAATGGAAGGTGATACAAAAAAAGGAAATTGAATGGTATGTTAAATGTACAGTGGAACCTCAACATACGAGCAGCTCTACTTGCGAGCAACTCGAGATAAGAGCTTGGAGGGGAGTGACATTTTTGCTCGCCTCCCGAGCTCAAATCCGGGATACGAGCTGAGAAGAGCCGGGCTGGCTTGCTTTGCTTCCTTCCCGAGCTGATGCAGAGCTGAATAAAGCGTCACGCCCCTCTGACGCTTTCGGCGGCTTCCGAAGCGACGCTGGGCTCTTTTGCCGCCAAAAGCGTCAGGGGGGGGCGTGACGCTTTATTCAGCTCTGCATCAGCGCGGGAAGAAAGCAAAGCAAACCAGCCTGGCTCTTCTCAGCCCGTATCCAGCACTCGGTGAGTCCTTGGCTTCTGCTGGGGGTGGGGGGATCTGAACGCTTTCTGCTGGGGGTGGGGGGATCTGAACGCTCTCCCTGGCTGGGAGCACTGTCGCTGCGAGAGAGGGCTTTCTCCGTCCCTTTCGGGAAAGCGTGCCGCACCCCTCTCACAGCCCTGTCAGTTCCGCTTTAGGAGTCAGCGGAGCGCCTGTTTTAAACGATCGGAGCCAGTCTGGTGGGGCTTTGCAGCAACCCCTGAACCCAGGTTGGGGGCTCGGGGGTTCCTGGAAAGCCCCACCAGACCGACTCCGATCGTTTAAAACAGGCGCGTCGCTTCTACGCTCACTCCTAAAGCGCGGAAGGAAATTCCCCGCTTTAGGAGTGAGCGGAGAAGCGACGCGCCTGTTTTAAACGATCAGAGCCGGTCTGGGGGGGCTTTGCAGCAACCCCCGAACCCAGGTTGGGGGCTCGGGGGTTCCTGGAAAGCCCCACCAGACCGGCTCCGATCGTTTAAAACAGGCGCGCCGCTTCTACGCTCACTCCTAAAGCGCGGAAGGAACTTCCCCGCTTTAGGAGTGAGCGGAGAAGCGATGCGCCTGTTTTAAACGATCAGAGCCGGTCTGGGGGGGCTTTGCAGCAACCCCCGAACCCAGGTTGGGGGCTCGGGGGTTCCTGGAAAGCCCCACCAGACCGGCTCCGATCGTTTAAAACAGGCGCGCCGCTTCTACGCTCACTCCTAAAGCGCGGAAGTTCGCTCTGGGCACCCCTCAGCCGACTTTTTCCCCTCAGCCCTCAGGCTTGCACGCATTAATCGCTTTTCCATTGTTTCCTATGGGAAACAATGCTTCCACGTACGAGCTTTTCGATGTACGAGGTTCCTTCCGGAACCAATTAATCTCGTACGTCGGGGTTCCACTGTAGTTGGCAAGCATTTGACACGTTAAGCATAATTTTCAAGAACAATCCCTCTCTATGCCTGAAGAGAAAAGTATTTGATCAGTATGTGCTACATGTTTTAACATATGCCAGCAATACATGGTAATGAACCTCACAATCAATACAAAAGCTACGAGTGGCATAAAGAGCCATTGAAAGATACATGTTCAGCATCACAAGACAAGATAGAAATATCTGCACATGGATTAGAGAACATATGAAAACATATAATGTCATCAAAAGAGTAAAATAATTGAAATGGAAATGGGTTGGTCACATAGCTAGTAGAACAGATGTCAGGTGCATTAAGACAGTCATAGAACAGATTCCACTTGATAAAAACCATCTGCAAAAGAGACCTAAAACAAGATGGAGTGAAAGGTCAGCAAGTATTGTGGACCCAAATGGCAAAATAAAGCTCAAGACTGAATTGGTTAGAATAGCCATATCATAGTGTAGGGAAAATTGGGAACAAGGCAATAGGCAAAGAGATAGAAAATAAAATAAGCAAATATTTAAATCATATTATTAATTTATAAGTTAAACAATAATGACCTAGAATCAGGGGTGAAATGCTATGATTGGCTGGAACCCCTAGTAACAAATACTTCTGGTTCTTCTAATTGGTAGTGAAAAAAAATGCTTTTAAAAAGTAAAAAAAGAAAAGTTTTCCAGGATCGCAGCACAACTGATGAACCTTTTTTTTATTTCTTTAAAAGCATTTTAAAAAAAAAAAACCACCTACCTCTAGGCTATAACGGTGACTCTGTGAGGTTTCTGCTTTGTTGCAGGGACCATTTTCTGTGATGTCCAGCTGCTTCTGCATTGTGTGTGAGTCAGTTGTGTAGGAGTCAGTTCTGTAGCTTTTGTATTATTTTTGATCAAAATGTGATAGTTGGTTTTTGAGCTCTTTGTGGTTCTGTGAGGTTCCTGCTTGTTGTTGCAGGGGCCATTTTGTGTGCTTTTGTGTTATTTTTGTGTAAAGTGTCAAAGTAAAGTGTCAAAGCAAATGGGAAATGGGATTCCCCACCTCCTTTTGCTTGCAGCGCCATTCCCAAGACGGGGAATCCCATTTCCCATTTGCTTGCCACCCCCGCTGGGATTCCCGGGTCGGGGCTTTGACATCACAGAGACTCCTTCCTGGCTGGAGCCGAAACGATGGAGTTGATGAGGAAATAAAGCCACAGGCAGATGGGGACAGCAGCCAGGCTGAGGTCGCCTGGAGGGGGCAACGGTGGCAGCGGGGGGGTGTGTGTGTCGTGGCCGTCTTGTACGCTGAAGGGACGACCGGCTGGCCAGAGCCCTCCCCGCCTCCCCCTCCCAGCCACCGCCCGCTTGAAGCCCGCCGGGCCAAAGGTGTTGGGGTTAGAGTTCGAGTTCAGGTTCGGCGAACCCGACGAACCTGAACTTTGATGGTTCGCCCAATCAGTGTTGTTGCTAGTTTTCATAAGAAACTTTCATGTGACAAAGCATCAAAACCATCTTTGAGAAGGCCGTCATAACAATTACTAATAGGAATGCCCAAATACATAATGTTCAGGAAAGCTTTTTATAGAGTTTCAAGAGGCTTATCAAAGAAAAGAAATAAAATTATGCATTAAAAAACTGGGTTAAATTCCAATTGGCTATAAATGCAAATAAGCCTGCTGGTTCTGGCACCTTCAACAAGATAGAAGCCAACTAACAATAATAACATCTGCTGATTCTTGAGAGGGATATTATTCAATGCCTTTCTAGGTGGAAATCCCTACATTTTGTCATTCGATGGCCGCCTTCCTCCACTCACCATCCTAGTCTCACATAATGAAGGATATATGGATACGTATTTCTTTTGGACTATGGCTCAGTTACTGGATGTGGTAACATGAAATATGCTGGCTGGTATTCAGTATAAGAGAAGAATTGAATCCTGCAAGATCTTCTTGTGAAAACTATTCGTTTTATTTCTATTACGCATTAGATAGTGATGATAAATTAATTTTAAAAGCTGTGAATAACTGGGGAAGGCTTTAGAGGAGCACTGATCACTTTTAAATATTCATGGGATTTCCAACATGTTTACAAATGTGGAAAGTGGTCTTTCAGCAGTGTGTTTTGGAAAGGGGGTTTATGTACAGTCACAGAAATCCTTCCTCGCTAATGTTAATATTAAGTTATCTAAGATCCTCTAAGGCAGTGTTTCCCAACCTTAGCAACTTGAAGATATTTGGACTTCAACTCCCAGAATTCCCCAGCGAATGCTGGCTGGGGAATTCTGGGAGTTGAAGTCCAAATATCTTCAAGTTGCCAAGGTTGGGAAACACTGCTCTAAGGTCCCATTTCAATCATAATATTAAAGATGCCAGCAGATAAAAGATCATGTAACTGTGGGAATAGTAACATAAGACTACTTTTTCCTCAAATACTTTCCAACTGTTTATTACTGATAGTTCAAAGTTACAAAGGCCTCAGGAAGAATGACTTATGACTTGTACTCACATTTATGACTGTCATACTAATCTTACAGTCACGTTATTATAATTGGGCCCTTGGCAATTGATTCACATTTTTTACTAGGTGCAACATCCTGTGGTCACATGATAATAATTTGTTACTTTTTTGCTGATTCCTGCCAAAAATCACATATTGTGAAAGCTGGATTTGGTTAATGATCACATGATTTGCTCGCCTGTATGATTAGCTTGAAACCCATAGTAATTCACTGTAAAAATTATCATAAAATCAGATCTCACTCAACTTACAATCACAATGACTTACAACAGAAATTCCAGTGTGAATTGTGATTGTAAGCTGAGGAGCACCTATAACTTTCTCAAAAGCATACAAAACAGTTACCACTGAGAAAGTCAAAAGTGCATAAGAACTTTAATTACAAGGAACATATATATGATTTCTTATAAATAAACAGTAACTGTTTTGAAGAAAATTATTTAAAAAAAATAAACCACAGGTCTACTTAAAAAAAATCATAGAAATTACAAAAAACAAAACACCCCACACCTGGTTGGAGAGAAAAATGAAAAATACAATCATTTTATATAATTTATTTCAACATATTTTAGCTATCATGAAGATTCACATATCACTTATTATCCCATTCTGCAATATTTATTTTAAAACGCACAATCATCTTTCCCTTCAAAATGCGTAACTATTTATTCATAGACTTTCCTTTTGCTCACAAGTTTTCTTTTGCAGCATTCAGGCATCATTCCTGAATCTCCTTTCTAACAAACATCAGGAAACCTTCAATGAAGTCAATAGAGCAAAGACTAGTTTCCCTGAGGCTAAGTTGCAATTCCTTTAAGACTTATTTATACCAACCCAGGCCAAAGCAATAGAGAGGGTCCATCAGTATAGCACATTATGAAACATAATTCAGCTATTAAAAAATTAAGCTTACTACTTACTATCTTTATTGAACCTTGAATAAATGAATATAAATTCTTCTTCCATAAGATTATTGTAGGAGGAGTGAATCTGGAGGAGCAGTTAAAACAGGGATCTGCCTAAAATCCCTTTGTAGCCACTAGGTCCACCATTATCACCCCTTTGAATTCTGTGGATGCTTATCTAGTTCCAAGCAGTAATAAATCAGTTTAATTGGATGTTCATGTGTGGACCTGGTCTTTTATACATAACACATGGCTATAATATCACTAATTGTTCTTTGCTGAGGATTTCCCAAAATCAACCACCTTCCCATAACAAGAACTACCAGTCACCTTTCCCCCTTCTCCTGAATCCAGATGTTTTCTATCAAAAATATTAAATCTAGTATTCTAATCTACTTGCCAAACATCATTTTAATTTTTTGTACTTCAAACTAAATATAATGAAGAAACCATATGATAAAGAAAATCTGCTTTCTAAAAGAAAATAAGTTTTCTAAATTACTATTAAAAAGCCTTTGCTATGGGGAAATTGGAATATACAGATCAGGTGGAATGGTTATTGTACTTCAAAGAAATGTGTTACTTATCCTGAATGGTGTTCATGGTTTGATTGTTAATTGAATTTCAATGTACTATGTGTACTCTGTATATCTCATTATACTTGAAGTTGAACTTTAGAACTTATTTAAATATGCAAAGCCAATGTTGTTTAGATTTGTTTAGATTTGATTTGATTTGATTTGATTTGATTTGATTTGATTTGATTTGATTTGATTTGAGTTGACTTGACTTGACTTGACTTGATTTTATTTGATTTGATTTGAATGCCACCCCTGTCCAAAGACTCGGGGCGGCTCACAACAACTCGGGGCAGCTCACAACATTGTTAAGTGTTCACTCTGTGCGTAATTGTGTCTTTGTCATCCATCCCACTCAAGTTAGTAAAGAAAGACCCATGGGCCATTGTTTTGACCAACAGTATATTCTACTGAATCAAAACTGGTTACAGAAGTGGCAAAGCAGAATCTGCCAATTTGGTGCACTAATAATACACTTAACTTTCTTTCCCCTGAGGACTTCCATGTTATTAGTCCTTGACCAATTGAAAAGTTGCAGGTTGTTTGAGGAACAGACACAACTGTTTCATCTCCACATTCTTTTACGTGACCTTGGTCTGATAGACACATGACACTCACTGGCCTGGCACTTCTTGGCTCCCAACACCCCACTATGTCTTCCCACATTTTATTCTCCTCCCTCTCACCCATTCCCATTACAAAAAAATGTTAGGCTGGCCTGGCAGGATGCAATGTGATGCTATCAGAATGATGGCCATGACAATCTTCTTGTTTGTAATAATGTAATGCTTGCAGCCAACAGTGCATAGAAACCTAGTTAAAAGCTTTTGCTATGTTTCTAAGTTTGATCAATATAATGGCAATGCCTACAAATAAAACAGCCAAGGGGGTGATCTTTTATTCTTAAGTGAAACCACTAAAAACCTTCATAGAAGAATATAGTTTTGTTTATTTCTCTCTACCTGCATAATCTTAAGACTTCAAGGAAAAGTAAATGAAAGAAATGTTAATGATAAAGGGGTTTGGTGCTAGTAATAATATGCTGTTTAGGTCTAAGATTTATTTAAATAAATTAAAAGATTTATGAATAAAGAATCTGAATATTCATACAGTATGTATGAGTGTATCTCACAATAGTTGTAAATTGAGCTGCATTGTCACTGTTTCCCTTGGGGATTTAATTCTCCCCAAAAAATGTTTTATAAATAATCTCTTTGATTGGTTTCTCCCCTAAAAAAATAAAGATTGGTCAATATCATGGTAGAGATCTTTGTAGACAAAGAAGCCGATTGTAAGCAGTGAAGGGCTACCAAAATTTTTACTACCACACTGTGGGCGTGGTTTATGCAGCATACCCTGCATTTTCTTTCAACATCTTTCAGTGCAAATTGGGTGCTTTGGGGTGGAGCTCCATTTTCGCTACCCCACTGCGTTCCCCTCCATCCGGGCAGTAGCCCACCCCTGCTTGTAAGTAACAAAAAGCAAACTCTATTCAATTTTATTCTTCCTAATCTCTTGGAGTCCAGCAATCCAAATCAAGAAATCAAAATAACATTCAAAATTAAATATCTAAGCAAATAAATTAAAGGATCTGGCAACAGCAGTTTCAGGTTTGCTTTCTTGCTCTCACATGAAAAATCTCCATAAGCCGTCTATCCTTAGCTGTGAGCACATAAGCAACTTTTTACTTGAGCAGTCTCTGGACCCTCCTGTCCCCTAAGGGAGGCTTTCCACTGTGAGAAACCCGCTCCCTTCTCTGCTGGGAATAATTTTCCAGCCAGGCAGCATAGAAGGATGGGAAAATTTGATTGCACGGCAGTGGTGAAATCCAATTTTTTTTACTACTGGCAAAGTGGGCATGGCAGGGGACAGAGAATGCAAAATCTGTATTCCCACTCCACTCCAGGAGAAGAATACTGCAAAATCCCAATTCCCTCCACACTCTGGGGCCGTCCAGAATTGGTATTTGCCAGTTCTCTGAACTACTCAAAATATCCATTACCAGTTCTCCGAACTACTCAAAATTTCCGCTGCTGGTTCTCAGTCCTGGTTGGAAAAATGGAGCTTCCCGCACAGCTCCAGCTGACTGGAGGGTGGGCAAGTGCTCTGGGGTTGAGGAAGCCAAATCTTGCATGAGGACACTCGTGCATGTAATATTTTGCTGATTTTTGCCATTTTTTGCTTCTGCGCATGCACAGAAGCAAAGAAATCACCAAAAATCTGTGAAATGTCAGGCACGCGAGCATCCTCATGCAAGATTCAGCTTCTGCACATGCCTCCAGGAACACACTGTGCGCTGGCAACAGGCGGCCCTTCACTAATTTCACCCCTGCTATAATGTTAATTTTGCCAGTACTTTTTGTCTGTAGGGTTGTCTTTGTCATCATAGGGCATCTTCCTCATCCTCTTTTACCTGAACTTTCTTCACAGTAGCCTTTCATCAGGCACTGAGTCTGCAGACACTCATATTGTGTTACCATAGCTTACTCAGAGACTGCTAGTGTTTTCCTTTCACCATATGTACAGGCAGTCCTCAAGTTACGACCAAAATTTGAGAGCAAAATTTTTGTTGCTGAGTGACACAATTAAGTGAATTTTGCCCCATTTTATGATCTTTCTTACCACAGTGAATCATTGCAGTTCTTAAGTTAGTAGCCAGTTGTTGAATGAATCTGGCTTCCTCACTGATTTGCTTGCCAGAAAGTCACAAAAAGTCATTATATGACCCTGGGACATTGCAGGCATCATAAATATCATTGCCAATCACCTGAATTTTGATCATGTGATCAGGGGATGCTGCAATAGTTGTAAGTGTGAAAAACAGCTATAAGTCACTTTTTTCAGTGCCATTGTAACTTTGAATGGTCTCTAAATGAACTGTTGTAAATCAAGGACTACATATAGTGAATCCCTCTTCTTGTTGAGCTTTAATTCTGGATATGAAGCAGTTAATATGGTTGTTGTACAGTTGTAGTCTCAGTTGGGCTGATAAATCTGGTCTCATTCAAGAATTCAATTGTGTTTAAGAAAAATAACTCCATTTGATCTAATTACTGCATACGTAGTCAGGTCTAACTGAATCGTTAAATCTAGAGTTATATTTTGAAAACAGAACAAAATTTTCTCATAGTCTTAGAACATAAGTGCCTGCAACTTCTTTTTTAATGCAAAATTGAAATTTTATATGTTTGATGATAATGAAAAAGGTAATGCATCATATTTCAGAAAATCAATTCTATATTCCTTCATTATTACTTAACTTATAATCGTCTGTAGCTTTATTGTGACAAAATGTATGTAATTTGTACTTGTAACTTTCTAAAGTGTGGCATATGCTTGGCAAATTTTAGAAGGCAGCATATATAGAAATATAAAAAATAATGTCATGTATGAATGTAACAGAAATGAATATTGGAGCTCGAAGGGAAGTGTAATGAATCTATTTCTATGGAATGAGTTTATCTCTATGCTAAATCAGACATTTCATTGCAACTTATAAAATATGATCACCAACTGCTCAAGATAAGAGATTGTCTGAAGCAAACTGTGAAATGGCACCACTTTTGCAGCAAACTGAAGTTTTACACTAGAAATTGAATTTCAAAATGGAAGGATTAAGGCGTATCTGGTTAAATGAAAAAAAAATTACCTTAATACACATTGTGATGTTTTGCTGAAGTTAAAAGGAATCATACAACTTTTGTAAGATGCTTGTAAACTGTTCCATATAATTTTGTATTAGTTATGCGTACAACTTTGAAATTTTAAAAGAGGAATAAAAAGAGTAACAACAATTTGACAGAAGTATATTTCAGTGTTAACCATTTTGGGGAGAAAAGGTAGACTAGAATGATTAATAGAATTAACTGAGACAATATTGCATTGTTGGTAAGGTGCTTTATAACCTAAATTTTCCATGAAAGATGCTGAATCTGCAGAACCCAAGATATAATTACTACCCTGCCACATTTGTAGCATTGGTTTGGGTAAGCTATTTTATTTCCATTAATACTGTTCATGAACTAGAGTGAAATGGCAACATATGTACATACTACACAGTGGCCTAGAAATAGGGCAGTCTGTTAATTCATGCTAAAGCTATAATGGAGTAGTAAATAAAATTTTATGAAAGGACAATTCTGGGGGCAATACATTTAACTAATCAGTACCTAGTATATTGTTTAATCTATAAAATGTAAATTTATGTCCAATATAGACGTTTTAGTCAGAGAAGGGTTGAGGCAGCAAAAAACAAGCAAAAGTGCCTTGTTCAGTAAAACAGAAATTATATGCAAGGCTTATAACACATCCATGATTTTTAGTTCTATTGCAAAATTTACCTGTAATGGTATGTGGGAATCACCTTGAGAGGCAGGGCAAAGACAAGCAACCAAGAAAACAGTTAGACGGCAGCTGAGTCTACAGCAAGAATGTCAGGAAAGAAAGGCACTCAGAAAAGACCCTAGTTTCTTGGGCTGGAAAGGAGATGGGAGATATACAGTGGTACCTTAAGATACGAACTTAATTGGTGCAAGGAGGAGGTTCGTAAGACGAAAGGTTCGTAAGACGAAACATTGTTTCCCATAGGAAACAATGTAAAGTCAATTAATCTGTGCAACCAAAAAAACCCCCGCAAAAAAACGGCTTTCGGCGACTGCTGGGAAGCCGCACGGCTGTTTTAAAAGGTGACAGCCGGCCTGGGGGGCTTCCCAGCACCCCCCTGAACCCGGGTTCGGGGTTCGGGGGGGTGCTGGGAAGCCCCCCAGGCCGGCTGTCACCTTTTAAAAGAGCCGCACCGCTTCCCAGCTGTCTCCTGAAGCCGAACGCGGAAGTTCGGCTTTGGTGTTTGACGTTCGGAGACAGCTGGGAACCCAGCGGTCTCCCGAACGCTGAAGCCGGAAGGGGCAAGGTGGGGGGGGGAACGGGAGGCTCAGCATTCCGTCAGCCGCAGCGCTGGCTGTCAACTTTTCTTTTTAGCACTGGGGAGGCAAGTCAGCTCCTGCCCAGTGCTAAAAAGAAAAGTTGACAGCCAGCGCTGCGGCTGACGGAATGCTGAGCTTCCCGTTCTCTCTCCGCCCCCTCGCCCCTTCGCCCCCCTGTGTTCCTAGGAGAAGTGCTGGTGAGGAGCAGAAGGTCTGTCTTGCCTCAATCCCCAGCACTTCTCCTAGGAACACAGGGAGGCGAAGGGGCGAGGGGGGGGAGAGAGAACGGGAGGCTCAGTATTCCGTCAGTCGCAGCGCTGGCTGTCAACTTTTCCTTTTAGCACTGGGGAGGCAAGTCAGCTCCTGCCCAGTGCTAAAAAGAAAAGTTGACAGCCAGCGCTGCGGCTGACGGAATGCTGAGCTTCCCGTTCTCTCTCCGCCCCCTCACCCCTTCGCCCCCCTGTGTTCCTAGGAGAAGTGCTGGTGAGGAGCAGAAGGTCTGTCTTGCCTCAATCCCCAGCACTTCTCCTAGGAACACAGGGAGGCGAAGGGGCGAGGGGGGGGGGAGAGAGAACAGGAGGCTCAGCATTCCGTCAGTCGCAGCGATGGCTGTCAACTTTTCTTTTTAGCACTGGGGAGGCAAGTCAGCTCCTGCCCAGTGCTAAAAAGAAAAGTTGACAGCCAGCACTGCGGCTGACGGAATGCTGAGTTTCCCGTTCTCTCTCCGCCCCTTCGCCCCCCTGTGTTCCTAGGAGAAGTGCTGGTGAGGAGCAGAAGGTCTGTCTTGCCTCAATCCCCAGCACTTCTCCTAGGAACACAGGGAGGCGAAGGGGCGAGGGGGGGGAGAGAGAACGGGAGGCTCAGGAAGGGAGCTCGGGAAGGAGCCCACGGTCAGTCAGCTGCGGGCGGGAGGAAGGCGATTGTTCCGCTGCCGCCAGCATGGCCTGGCTGGCAGCGGAAGATGTAACGGAGCCCACGGGGGATTCGCCTTCCTCCCACCCGCAGCCGACTGATCGTGGGCTCCTTCCCGACCTCGGAGAGATTCCTGGTTTTCATCCGTGTTGGATTCGCGAGCTTTCATGCCCAGGAAGCTCTCCGAGGTTGCGAAGGAGCCCACGATCAGTCGGCTGCAGGCGGGAGGAAAGCAAATGTCACGGGGCTGGGCTCGGCTCCCCCCTCGGCTCCCCCCCTTACCAGCCCCGCCGCGGAAGGCTCCATTCTGTTCCCTGAATGGAGACCGCCAGCCGCTCAATCGGGCCGGCAGGGAATAGAATGGAGCCTTCCGCGGCGGGGCTGGTAAGGGGGGGAGCCGAGGGGGGAGCCGAGCCCAGCCCCGTGACATTCGCTTTCCTCCCGCCCGCAGCCGACTGATCGTGAGCCTTCCGCGGCGGGGCTGGTAAGGGGGGGAGCCGAGCCTAGCCCCGTGGCATTCGCTTTCCTCCCGCCCGCAGCCGACTGATCATGGGCTCCTTCCCGGCCTCGGAGAGCTTCCTGGTTTTCGTCCGTGTTGGATTCGCGAGCTTTCATGCCCAGGAAGCTCTCCGAGGTTGCGAAGGAGCCCACGATCAGTCGGCTGCGGGCGGGAGGAAAGCGAATGTCACGGGTCTGGGCTCGGCTCCCCCCTCGGCTCCCCCCCTTACCAGCCCCGCCGCGGAAGGCTCCATTCTGTTCCCTGCCGGCCCGATTGAGCGGCTGGCGGTCTCCGCCACGGAGCCCGGCCCCGTGGGCTCGGTTACATCTTCCGCTGCCAACCAGGCCATGCTGGCGGCAGCGCAATGAAGAGAGACATTTGCTTTCTTCCCGCCAGCCCCTCAAGTTGGATGCACCCTCGCTGGCCCGCTCGGCCGCGCCTCCTCGCCCGCCGCCCGCCCAGGATGCAGACCTGCTGCCTCGCCCTACGCCCGCCGATCCTGCGCCTCCTGCTTCCCCCCCCCAGCCAAAAATACAAAGGCGGTCAGCCGCCGCCCGCGGAGCAATGGGAAGCTGAAGCCGCCGGCGGTTTCAGACTCCCTTTGCTCCAGGCTGCTCTGCCCTGCCTGTCAGACCGTCTTTGTGTTTTTCGCTGGGGGGGGGGAGAGCAGGAGGACCTTTCTGACTCCCTCCCCCAGCGCCGGACCTCCTGCCCTCTCTCCCAGACAAAACCCCAAAGTGGCCTCCCGAACCCGGAAAGAAGCCCCGCCGCCGGCTGTCACCTTTTAAAACAGCCGGGCGGCTTTCCAGCAGCCTCCGAACGCTGAACCCGGAAGCTCGGGTTTGGCGTTCGTAACACGAAAAAAGTTCGTACGAAGAGGCAAATTTTTTCTGAACCCCGGGTTCGTATCACGAGTTGTTCGTAAGACGAGGGGTTCGTATCTTGAGGTACCACTGTATATTTTTTTTTCAGATTTGCAAGATTCTGTTAATATGGCCTTAATATCTAGCAGAATTAATCTAGTCATGTTTCTAGTCTGACAATATTATTCCCAAGGATCCAATACTGTCTCTGTACAGGAACTGTTATGTATTTCCTTTTAAGAAAAAAATAACAGCAATCTAATATTTAGTTCACTTTGTTTCATTTCTCATACCTGAATGAAAGTGGGGCTCTTGATAGGAACTATTTCAGCATTGGCTGTTAGGCCCTGCTTTAAGTCAGGAAATGAATAAACCAAACTACCAAAATCAGGGCACCTGTCAGGCAAGGCACTTTAAAAGTGAATTTTCTTTACTATTCCATAAGAAAAGGTGAAAAAAATTGCACTCAGCATATCTTAGAGGCAATGAGAGAATGCATACAATAATATCATTAATGTTAATCTTATTTAAACAAAAAAAAGTACATTGCATAAAGTCAAAGTCCCTTCTGTTGCATGAGAAAACAATATAAAATGATCATTATCATCCTCATCCTCCTCTTTAAAGGTGTATTATTTACTATTTTTATAAGAAACTTTATAATGTGGCAAACTATCACGTGATATAATTATATATTATGTTTTTTGACCTCATATTATAGCAAATTTAATGAATCCTATGAAAAGTCAGATTTCTTAAAAGGAGAAAGTTATACAGATTTACTCAAATTATAATAAGGCCTAATTATCTGGAATAGTCATAAAGTCTCATAGTTCCAGGTACATATCCTACAAATATATCATATTTCTTGCAGTACTGCTCAAAACAAAAACTTTTTCTTACAGGTCCTTATTTCCTTCTGCCTGTAAATTTTTCCATTCCAGTTAAATAACCCAAGAAAACCTATTTTGCAGCAGACTGCCTCTGGTTTCTTGCATAAATTTATCTTGTACAGTAGTCCTCCACCTACTGCAACTGGAACCAGCAACTATTTTGCTAAACTATGTACTGTTGTTTTAGAGTGAAAAGTAATGTGAGTACATCTAACTTATAATGTCAGTTTGTCTATTCTAGTTGCAGCTGTTAAATAAATCAGTGCAGGTTATATGCAATCTCACTTCTGTTAAGTCCTCGGACTTACAATGACGCTAAAAGCCATGCTGTCTGGAGTTTCTACTGATCGACTAAGACACGAGCAGCGGTATGTAGGAAAACAAAGCCCTGCCATTGCTCCACCTGTTTGACAGCTCCTATATAAATGGAACTGTCCGCCCAAACACGTTCTTGTTGCCATTCTGAGTTGCCTTACATGCCTGTTAGCAATAAAGGCTGTTTTCTTGACATAATCTGCCTTGCCTCAGTTATTGGTTCTCCACATAGAACACTGGCGATGAAGGTGGGATACTGAGGCCATAGCTAAATGAGCTGAGCTGAGCACTGCCTCTGGTCACTAGCCAAGTGACGAGATGTTGCATGGGAACATTTCCCTCAGACTTCATCCTTATAAAGACAGCTGCTCTACTGGCATTCATGCCCTTTGAGGCAAATGCAGAAACCTGGGACACCAACCTTGCCTGGTTCAAGCATACAAATCTAATAAATATTATTATTATTATTATTATTATTATTATTATTATTATTATTATTATTAGTGTCCTGCAGGTGAATTATTTTTTAGAAAAGGTGGTAGAAATAGAAGTGAAACCCTCCCATCCTACTACCACTTAAAATACTAGACAACACAATATCAACATTAGAGACATTCAAATTTCTAGGTTCTATCATATCTCAAAACCTTAATTGGTCACCTAACATCAAAAATGTCATCAAAATCCACAAAAAAGAATGTTCTTTCTGTGCCAACTCAGGAAGTTGGCACAGAAAGTCTGCGGAGTCTGCAGAGAGGGGCGGCATACAAATCCAATAAATAAATAAGTTCAAACTGCCCAAGGAGCTGCTGATACAGTTCCACAGCGGAATCACTGAGTCTGTCATCTGCACCTCTATTGTCTTGTTCGTTTCTGCAACCCAACAAAACAGACACAGACTTCAGAGGATAATCAGAACTGCAGAAAAAATAATTACTGCCAACCTGCCATCCATTGAGCACCTGCATACCCTCAAAATGTCACTTTAGAGCACTGCACACCAAGACAACTAGACACATGAACAGTTTTTTCCCAAACGCCATCACTCTGCAAAACAAATAATTCACTCATCTCAGTCAAACTATTCTCTAAGGTTGCATTAAAATTACTACTCGCTTTTCTCATCATTCCTATCACCCATCTCCTCCTACTTATGACTGTATGACTGCAACTTGTTGCTGTATTCTTATGATTTATATTAATATTAATTATTTCTCAATTGTTTATTTGAACTCTATAACTACCATTAAGTCTTGTACCTCATGATTCTTGACAAATGTATATTTTCTTTTATGTACACTGAGAGCATATGCACCAAAGACAAATTCCTTGTGTGTCCAATCACACTTGGCCAATAAAGAATTCTACCTATCAAGTTTCCCAATATGGTCAGATTACAGTCCCAGCCTCCAACCCTCATAACATAGTTTAAAAACCACAATAGCGTCTATTCCAACTAACTCCAGTCTCCTATGCAATTCCAGGCTTGCTCAGGCTCACTCTTCCAGCTGCAAAACTTCCCACTGTGTCCAAATCCTGACAATTCTGACATGGATAGTCACAGACATAGATACAGGCATGGCAATGTAGCAGCTATAGCCAGACTGGCCAACAGCAAACACAGTCTGCCTATCAGTTCCAACAGATGAATAACACAATTAAAAAGCCTATCTGGGGCCCAATCCAAGCCCAATGTCAAATCTCATCCAGGTAAGTGCCAAAGATGTTAATAATAATTTTTAATCAAAACACAGTTCTGAGAGGATAATAGACTGACTCCTGTTTTCCAGTATTTTAGTGCTGGCTGGAGAATTTTATGTTAGTGCCTAGATGCCACAAAAATACATTAATTAAGTTTTAAGATAAGAATGTTATTGTATCCATTATGATCTCATAGATATATTTATTTTATTTATTTATTTATTACTTAGATTTGTATGCCGCCCCTCTCCGAAGACTCGGGGCGGCTCACAACACGTGGAAACAAATCATAAATAATCTGACAATTTAAAATATTTAAAGATTTAAGAAAGACCCCATATACTAACAGACATACACACAAGCATACCATATATAAATTAACATGCCCAGGGGGAGATGTTTCAGTTCCCCCATGCCTGATGGCAAAGGTGGGTTTTAAGGAGTTTACAGAAGGCAGGAAGAGTAGGGGCAGTTCTAATCTCCGGGGGGAGTTGGTTCCAGGGGGCCGGTGCCGCCACAGAGAAGGCTCTTCCCCTGGGGCCCGCCAACCGACATTATTTAGTTGACGGGACCCAGAGAAGGCCCACTCTGTGGGACCTAATCGGTCGCTGGGATTCGTGCGGCAGGAGGCGGTCTCGGAGATATTCTGGTCCAATGCCATGAAGGGCTTTAAAGGTCATAACCAACACTTTGAATTGTGACCGGAAACTGATCGGCAGCCAATGCCGACTGCGGAGTGATGGTGAAACATGGGCATACCTAGGTAAGCCCATGACTGCTCTCGCAGCTGCATTCTGCACGATCTGAAGTTTCCGAACACTTTTCAGAGGTAGCCCCATGTAGAGAGCATTACAGTAGTCGAACCTCGAGGTGATGAGGGCATGAGTGACTGTGAGCAATGAGTCCCGGTCCAGATAGGGCCGCAACTGGTGCACCAGGCGAACCTGGGCAAACGCCCCCCTCGCCACAGCTGAGGGATGGTTTTCTAATGTGAGCTGTGGATCGAGGAGGACGCCCAAGTTGCGGACCCTCTCTGAGGGGGGCAATGATTCCCCCCCCAGGGTGATGGACGGACAGATGGGATTGTCTTTGGGAGGCAGAACCCACAGCCACTCCGTCTTATCCGGGTTGAGTTTGAGTCTGTTGACACCCATCCAGGCCCCAACAGCCTCCAGGCACCGGCACATCACTTCCACCGCTTCGTTGACTGGGCAT
The DNA here is from genome assembly GCF_031021105.1 of Erythrolamprus reginae. Lineage (NCBI taxonomy): Eukaryota > Metazoa > Chordata > Lepidosauria > Squamata > Dipsadidae > Erythrolamprus > Erythrolamprus reginae. Next base: position 95,321,327 of record NC_091953.1, on the reverse strand, counting down.
GGGGTGGAGATGTAAAGCTGGGTATCATCGGCATATTGATGATACCTCACCCCATGTCCTTGGATGATCTCACCCAGCGGTTTCATGTAGATGTTGAATAGCAGGGGGGAGAGGACCGACCCCTGAGGTACCCCACAAGGGAGCGACCTCGGAGCCGACCTCTGACCCCCCACTAACACCGACTGCGACCGGCCAGAGAGGTAGGAGGAGAACCACTGAAGAACATTGCCTCCCACTCCCAACCCCTCCAGCCGGTGCAGAAGGATACCATGGTCGATGGTATCGAAAGCCGCTGAGAGGTCAAGAAGCACCAGGAAATGCGTTCAAGCAGGAAAATTTGTTTACCTTAATTATTTGAATTCTACCAGAGTCTTTAACAGTATATGAAAGTTCACACTTCCAAATAATCCTGGTTAATCAAATGACTGAGCCTCACAATTTATACCTAGTAATACAATCGGGTTTCTTTAAACTATAAAGGTTTTTGAAGCTTATCATGGAGAGTGAAGATTTGGCTTTTTAGGATTCCTTTCATTGCTCAATAGTCTTTGCTCTTCAAAACATGATGTGTCTTACTGTTCTTAGTGATAGTATGTTATTCATAAATTGCCAAAGAAAAACTGTGCACTGTAGTAATAGAAAATCTTTACAGCATAAAAGGGAATCTCAACAGATATTTTCAGAATATAAGAAATAATTGCAACACAATGCTATTCAAAAGCACAGATTACAACATGGAGATATACTCACATATTGATTTGCAAATTTATTCCTTTCTTTGAAAATAAAAAGAAGATATACAAATATAAAAATGTTTATAAAAAGGATGTTTATAAAAAGCTGGAATGTTATACTAGCTTTCACATATAAGCAAAAAAGGAAGCAAACCAAGAAATAAAATACAATTTATATATGCTTTTGTATTGAAATGTCTATTTTTAAACCAATCTACTATTAGCATTGCCATTTTGCCTGGAACCATTTTATATAATAAACAGACTCTAAACCTAATATTAAGATTCTATGAAACTGCAAGAAAAACAACATGTATTATAGCCAATGCATTACATTTGTAATAAAGTTCATTGCAATTCATTCTTTGTTACTGCCTTTCTGAGACCCAAATGATGACCAATCTGTTTTTATAATACTTCAGAGTAGTCCTTCCCTATTTTGTGGATTATTTCCACTGTAGGTCGTTATGGATGCTATTACCATAATAGACCAACTTTGCCACTTTGTCTAAATAATGGCCCAAAGCGGAAATTGGAGAGACATGGGTCTTAGAGTCATTCTGTCATAGCATGAAAATCACTTCGAAAGCTGTAAGAGGCTATCTCATGATTTGTTAGATTTTATACTTTGGAAAATAGGTCTGAACATTAACATGACAGGACACATTTTGATGAATAAACTTTTAGAAGCTGATTTGGGAGAGAAAATGATTAGATAAGTTGATGATCTTATAGTTGTTTCTTCAGAGGTGGCTGAGAAGATAATATGATCCTATGAGGCTGAAGCAATCAGTAACGTTCCCTATCTTTCTACCTTGTGCATTGTGGCAAGACAGCCCAACTTATCAATGTGTTTTGTCAGGTAATAAAATAATTCAGCATAGTACAGGAAGAGTGTCACTTCATTTCCTCTGCAATGCAGATAAATATTGCCATCTCACTGACTGAGGGCAATGCCATTCCTGATGATGCAACTTAGTTGAATCAAATAAGATAGTAGTATCCCATACATTGTATGATTTCTAATTACTGCAATAATTCAATAAGAGAAAAAAGTTTCAGACAAACGTAAGATGGCCATCATTTCCCTTCCCCTAAGGCTATTATTTCTATGTCTTCCTACAAGGATTTACAAGCATAAAATCCAGTCCACTCTAATAACAATTAAAAATTATTAAGGACACAAGTATGCCTGCAGATATTTCCCTTGGTGATGCCATGGTGTATTACCCCCCCAATTTCATTATTTTTGCAAGTCTCCCTCAATTAATATACTGTAACATGAAACTGATGTATGTCAAAGCAAAGTGTCAGCACTTCCAAAAATTCTTCTGTAATAGAAAAAGGACCTGCAATGATACTTTATTTGGAAATGTGTTTCCTATCTAGACAAGAAAGTTATAGTAAGCTATTCAAGTCCAATTAATAATAATAATAATAATAATAATAATAATAATAACAACAACAACAATAATAATATATTTAAAAGTTAGAAAAAATTTGGACAGCAGCATCATTGCTTTTTTCTGGTAAATGAATGTTAGTAATGAGACCATAACATGTTCTTTATAGAATAAGGAAGATAATCTTGATAGAAATATGACAAAAGTTGTTACTTATACAAAACTAGCTTTAATGGTTTTATGTCCAAAATAAAAAGATAACATTCAGAATTCAATGGTGCATGAGAAGGGAAAGTAAGTACAGCATAACAAATTTGTAAGATTATGTTGTTAGTCACATCCGGGGTGGGTTCCGGTTTTTTCCATTGCCGTTTCACTCAGGGATGTGCTCCGCAGGTGCGCACACAGGCACAGTGATAAAAACACAGCTTCTGCACATGCACAGAAGCAAAAAACCCAAGACGGTAGTGTCTATGGCACTGCCAAAAGAACAAGCTCAGTGATGTGGCAGGTTGCAGCGACCCAGGCTGCTAAGTTACTAGCAGTTCTATAGAAGAGGAAGAACCCATGTCTGAGCCACATTCAGTAACAATAGTTTTAATCTCCCTGTGAGTTGATTTCTTGGTCTGATTTGTCTACTTTAGGTACCTATAGATAATTTAGCTATTGAGATTCTCAGATCTCAGATATTGCCCCCACCCACAAAAGCATCAACCACCTGTAACTACTTCATACATTCAGCTGCACCCAGTAGCAAAGCTCTTTCTGAACTATGCATTTATGCTGCGCAGTTATATCAAGGTGTTTGCTTTCATGATAAGAACAGATTACCCCATTAAATCTGCTTCATGAAAAGCGAAATAAAGCTACATCTACCATGCCTGTTTAGATTGCCTCTTCGAAGCTATTGCAAACTGAGCCTGAACAGCAAGACAAAGGGAACCATGTCATCTTCTAAATGAGAATAATTATATTTCCTGATGGTGTGAAATTTTTGTTGAAGAAAATCCAAATTGTGCAGCATAGTTATTGGACGTACCAATTCAAGCATACATTTTTGTTTTTTTGTTTTTTAATTTTACATTTTTTTACAGGCATTCATACCCATGAAAAAGATTGTCACAAAAAAGCAGAAATACCATGTATAGAAGAAAGTGCTGTCTATTTGTTCCAAACACTTATGCTTCAGACATACAATTGTGCTTTTGATATAATAGCATGTAGTGACTTCTGTTGTAAACAAATAGTTTAGATACAGTTCACTTATACAGTTATTTCATCAGCTTTGATAATATTGCTATTATTGCTACTTATTTTTTTAAACTTTAAAATAATAAAACTAAATATTAACATCCACTTAAACCACTTGCCATATGATAATTTAAACCCCCAATATTCAAGCACAAGATTAAACCTGGCTAGCAGTAAGATTCAGGTTCAAATCTTTATCGTCAGAGTACATGTGAACTATGAATTTGGCTGAGCCTCCCTTTGTGCACCCCACAATACAATACCCCAACACAATACAATTCCTTGACCCAGTGAATCCTACTAAGAAGCAAACACTCAGTCCTATTTCACCATGTGAATGTATTGCACATTGTGCTGATCTCGCAAGTCAATCATATTATTTTATTTTAAAGTCATTTTTTATTCAGGAGTATGATAGACCACAGATAAAAACTGTTCTTCAGTCTGTTTGTGAAACTGCCTATGATATAAAGAAGGGCTGACCAGGGTGTGAGTGTCCCTGAGGATTTTCCTCACTCTTCTAAGACAGCGAGCCCTAGTGATGTCTAGTGGTATCAGGGGACAGCCCACAATGTTTTATGCTGTGCTCACCAGCCTTTGTAATGTCTTTCTATCCACGGCTGTCAAGCCAGTATATCACACCCATAATGCTGTGGAACGGTGAAAGGAGGTCATCAGTTGTTCTACTTCATTTTTTCACCAGGCCTTAAGGAAGTCCTTAAAGTCTGGTGAAGAAGAATCTGAACTCCAAATACAAACTGAATAATCAAATTATCACAGATAATCCCCACTCGATTAAAGACCTTGGTATACTAATAACAAAAGATTTCAGTGCCAAAGCCCACTGCAACAATATAGCCAAGAGTCTGCGGAGAGGGGCGGCATACAAATCTAAATAATAATAAATAGAATACCCTATGAGACTAGACTTTCAATCCTGGGCCTAGAAAGTTTAGAGCTAAGACGCCTTAAACAAGATCTAAGTATTGCCCACAAGATCATATGCTGCAACGTCCTGTCTGTCGGCGACTACTTCAGCTTCAACCACAACAACACAAGAGCACACAACAGTTTTAAACTTAATATTAACCGCTCCAAACTTGACTGTAAAAAATATGACTTCAGTAACCGAGTGCATGGAACTCATTACCGGACTCCATAGTGTCATCCCCAAACCCCCAACACTTTACCCTTAGATTATCTACGGTTGACCTATCCAGATTCCTAAGAGGTCAGTAAGGAGCGAGTACAAGTGCACTAGAGTGCCTTCCGTCCCCTGTCCTATTGCTCTCCTATATCTCCTATACCTTTCTTCTATTCCTATATCTCGTCTTCTATTCTTTCATTGATATGTTCTATTACTATATCTTCTTTTCTATTACTTCTTAGATATATTTTACTATGAGTATCTCCTCTATAACCTTCATCATGTATTTTACTATGTGTACATAGATATATACCCACTAAAACACTCATTGTGTATTGGACTAACTAACTAACTAACTAACTAACTAACTAACTAACTAACTAACTAAATAAATAAATAAATAAATAAATAAATAAATAAATAAAAAAATAAAAATAAAAAAAAAGAAGTGGAGTCTCTGTTGGTCCTTTCTGGCTGCCTGGGTCATGAGATCTCTGCTGAGATAGATTCCCAGGAAACTCTCTCCACAGACACACACACCCCAATGTAAAATGGGGCATGTTCCTCTTTCTTCTTCTGGAAGTCTAACACCATCTCCTTTGTCTTTCTCCAGTGGGCGGAGCTATCCTCCAATAGATTGGGTTATGACGGTCTTGTGACGTGATAGGACTGAATCGATTACTTAAAAGGGAAGACCCCCCAAGATCAACCCCTCTTTGATTCAGTCTGTGACCTAGGACGCATGCTTTCTCTTTCACTGGACTGGTTGTTTTCTAAGCACTATGGGGATCGTTTTTTAATTTCTCCCCTGTATGCTGTTTCATCTCCACCTGTAATACAACCCACAGTGGATGAGTCAGATGATACACAATCTTGTGTGTACAATGAATACAGTGGGGAGGCAAGCTTCAGGGAAGTGGAAATGACAGATACAACCCTCACTCAATGACCTTTGCAATTACATCACAAGCAACTGTGTCCTGTTCACTGACGATGTAAAACTTTCAACACCACCGATAACACAACTCTCCAAAAAGACCTGGACTCTGTTTCTGAGTGGCCTAACACATGGCAACTCCAAATCTCAATGAGCCAATGCTCTGTCTTACACATTGGGAAAAAGAATCTGAACTTCAAATACGAACTGAATAATCAAATTATCACAGATAATCCCCACTCGATTAAAGACCTCGGTATACTAATAACAAAATATTTAAGTGCCAAAGCCCGCTACAACAACATAGCCAAGAAGGCTTCAAGTTGTAAACCTAATACTACGTAGCTTCTGTCCTGGCAATCTCTCACTACTTACCAGAGCTTACAAAACTTTTGCCAGATCCATCCTCGAATGCAGTCCATTTGTTTGAAACCCATATCGCATCTCAGACATTAACATCCTTGAAAATGTCCAAAGATACTTCACCAGAAGAGCCCTTCACTCCTCCACTCGAAACGGAATATCCTATGAGACTAGACTTTCAATCCTGGGCCTAGAAAGCTTAGAACTAAGATGCCTTAAACATGATCTAAGTATTGCCCACAAGATCATATGCTGCAATGTCCTGCCTGTCAGTGACTACTTCAGCTTCAACCACAACAATACAAGAGCACACAACAGATTTAAACTTATTATTAACCACTCCAAACTTGACTGTAAAAAATATGACTTCAGTAACCGAGTTGTCGAAGTGTGGAACTCATTACCGGACACCAAAGTGTCATCCCCAAACCCCAAACCCCCAACACTTTACCCTTAGATTATCTATGGTTGACCTCTCCAGATTCCTAAGAGGTCGGTAAGGGGCATGCATAAGTGCACTAGAGTGCCTTCCGTCCCCTGTCCTATTGCTCTCCTATATCTCCTATACCTTTCTTCTATTCCTATATCTCTTCTATTCTTTCATTGATATATTTTATTCCTATATTTTCTCTTCTATTCTTTCTTGAATATATTTTACTATGAGTACAGTATATCCTCTATAACCTTCATTATGTATTTTACTATGTGTACTGTATACCCACTAAAACCCTCATTGTGTATTGGACAAAATCAATCAATCAATCAATAAACTGTTTGTTTCTGCTCCCTGAGAAAGTCTTTGATCCAGTCGCAGATGGAAGAGGGAAAATCCAAGTAAGTCAGCTTTCAATAAGAATGCTCAGCAGAATGGTTGAAGGCCGAGCTATAATCTATGAAAAGCATCGTGACATAGTTTCCGGGTTTTTCCAGATGGCTCATTATGGAATGTAAAGCAGTAGCTATGGCATTGTCTGTCGACCTATTTCCCCTGTAGGCAAACAGATGTTTGTCAAGGTCCTGTGGGAGGCATGTCCTAAGGTGTTGGAGAACCAATCTCTCAAAGCATTTCATCACTAAAGACCTTATTGTGATAGGCAGTTGCTGTTTTCTTCAGGACTGGGACAATACTGCTGCTTTCAAGCATGATGGAATATTGGCTATTTGCAGGGAGTTGTTAAAGATCCTTATCAGGGCCCCTGCTAGTTGGTTGGCACAGATCTTTACCCTAGCCCTAGCCCCACATCTGGACCTGAAGGTTTTCTGGGATTCACAGCCTTCAATACAGCTCTCACTTGGTGTTTGTATAGGATGAGGTGTTGGGAACCAGAAGGATGGTAGGCAGAGGCTATGGGGTCTGGTCTTTTCACCTCATAGTGGGCAAAGGTGTTCAACTCCTCTACCATTGAGGCATCAGTGTTGACCATGTTTTTCATGTTGCCTTTATAATCAGGTGCTGCAGTCCCTGCCACATTTGCTTCGAGTTATTGTCTGTTAGAGAGTCTATTTATTTTTATTTTTATTTATTCATTTGTCCAATACACAAATACATAGGGAGAAAGATAAACGTGTGATAATATAAAAGAGGGTGAAAGTGAACTTAGAGGAGAGGATATATGAAAGGAAGAGAATATATATGATAAGTGAGAGAAAGGAAAGACAATTGGACGGGATGAAAGGCACACCAGTGCACTTATGTACGCCCCTTACTGGCCTCTTAGGAACCTGGAGAGGTCAATCGTGGAGAGTCTAAGGGAGAAGTGATGGGGGTTAGGGGTTGACACTGCTGAGTCAGGTAATGAGTTCCACGCTTCGATAACTCGGTTGTTGAAATCATACTTTTTACAGTCAAGTTTGGAGCGGTTTGTATTAAGTTTGAATCTGTTGCGTGCTCTTGTGTTATTGCGGTTGAAGCTGAAGTAGTCATTGACCGGTAGGACATTGCAGCATATGATCTTGTGGGCAATCCTCAAATCGTGTTTTAAGCACCGTAGTTCTAGGCTTTCTAGGCCCAGGATTGTTAGTCTATTTTCTTGGATATTCTGTTTCGAGTGGAGGAGTGAAAGGCTCTTCTGGTGAAATATCTTTGGACATTTTCAAGGGTGTTGATGTCTGAGATGTGGCATGGGTTCCAGACAGATGAGCAGTAGTCTAGGATAGGTCTGGCAAAAGTTTTGTAGGCTCTTGTGAGTAGTGTGAGATTGCCTGAGCAGAAGCTGTGTAGGAACAGGTTAACAACTCTAGAGGCTTTTTTGGAGATATTGTTCTCCATCTTATGTTTGTATTGTTGTTTTGCCATCTTAATGCCTCCTCTAAGGTTTGCCCTGGCCTCTCTATATCTGTCACTGTCCCCTGCCTTAAAGGCAGAATCCTGGGCTCTCAGAAACATCCGTATCTCAGCAATCATCCATGGTTTATAATTCCCATAAACTGTGATGAATTTGTCCGCTGTTACACTGTCAGTGCACACTTTGATGTAAGAGAGTACAGCATCAGTGTATTCATGCAGGTCTTGATGTTCAAATACACTCCACTCAGTAAAATTCTATGTATATTTTCTCTGAAGTAAGTACTGTAGTCTTCTATCAAATTATGGGTTCATTTGGATTCAAACCTTACTGTCTACAGTACTATAATTGTGGTTTATCTGCTGATTAATACCAGGCATATTTATTAACTAATAAATATAAAGAAACCAATAATTGGAACATTTCAGCCTCCATTCAACTCATTATCCAAATAATCCAGAACACTACCCTCCTTTTTTTAAACTATAGCACTGCACTGCAGTTTAAACATAGTTTTAAATCTCAACTAATAAATCTATGTCAGTATATATTTTATGAACCTATATTTTATTGCAGCTGGTCTTTACTGGAGTATCTTCACTCTTTTTCTTCTGTGCATAATAAAAGATATTTCTGCTTTAATGGCACAAAAAGAAATGAAGAATTGTAGGAAATTCTCTGTGGCATTGGCAAAAGGCTGCAGAAATACCCAGGATTTTTGATGAGTGGGCCAAAAATTAGAATTTCAGAAGGCTTATAACTCTATGATACTAAATTTTCAAAATATTACTTTATTTCTCAATTTTCTGTATTTAAAAATTAGTGGTCAGACCTCCGGAACCACCTACTACCGCACAAATCCCAGGGGCTGATAAGGTCCCACAGAGTTGGCCTTCTCCGGGTCCCGTTGACTAAACAATATCATTTGGCGGGCCCCAGGGGAAAAGCCTTCTCTGTGGCGGCCCCGGCCGTCTGTAATCAACTTCCCCTGGAGATTAGAATTGCCCCCACCCTCCTTGTCTTTCCCCCCCAGGCTTCTTTATATTTTGTTTCATGTTTGGTATGAATGTGCTGTTTGGTTTTTAAATATATGATAGGGTTTTATATGCTTTTTTTAATATTAGATTTGTTTTGTTATAATATTGTTTTTATTGTTGTGAGCCGCCCCGAGTCTTCGGACAGGGGCGGCATACAAATCTAATAAATAAATAAATGTGAATTAGCACCTTTTGAAAACGGAGTCTTTTTTGACATTATAACCAATACAGGTAATTCTTGACTTAAGACCACAATTGAACCCCAAATATAAGGAGACAGTTGTTAAACATGTTTGTCCCATTTTCAGACCCTTTTTTTTGCCACACCTCTTAAGTGAATCACAAGGTTGTTAAGTGAACATGGTTGTATAGTTGACAGTTAAACATATTCCATAGCTGGTATCATGGTAAAGAAAGTCCTCCTCCAAGTATCCTCATATTTCATTCTCCTGGATTTTATTTCAAGATTAATTATCTTCGTAGGATATCATTGCTTAAAGATATGATTGTACCGATAAGTTTTTTTAATGGAAAAATGTTTCTATGTTGAACTAGATGAACTAGAAACTCAGGTCTCTATATTACTCTGTGCAATATAACACCTCTCCATACTTTGAAGTTAATACTCAGAGTATTAATAATTAATATTAATTTGGAACTTTCAAGTAAAAATCTGAATTAGACAAAAACCTGTCTTTAAAATTCAAAGAGAGACTGATAAAAAATAATAAAGCAAGATAATGGTTTTGGATGAAGAATGGGTATATTCTTATTCATTTTTAATATTTATAAAAATTGTAGTGGTCAAAGCAGAGTTTAACATCTTCTTTTGACAAAATAAAAATTAAACTTTAAAAAGTGTTGAAATTATTATTAATGGGAAGCCAACTCCCTTTCTCCCTGCTGCTGAATAGTTAAAGAAGAGGTTGGAATACAGGACGAGCATATGTGAGATGAAGAGAAATGAGAAAGAATTTGCTTTTAACAAATTTCAATTATATAGCATGTAGGAAATATAAGTGAAATTAAAATGTTAGGAGTGCTTACATTCAGCATGCTGTCTCATATATTAAGTAAACTGTATTTTGAATATATACAATAACACTGCTTTATGATGAATGGCATAAGTTAGTTAGTTAGTTAGTTAGTTAGTTAGTTAGTTAGTTAGTTAGTGTGTGTGTGTATGTTTTATTTATTTGTTTGTTTGTTTGTTTGTTTGTTTGTTTGTTTGTTTGTTTGTCTAAAAGTTGGCCACAGGCTGGGCAGTAATCTGATATGTTCAATACACAAATTGAATGCTGTACTATGTTCACTGTGTACCACCCAGAGTCCCTTTTTGTGAGAAGGACGGCCATAAAAAGTTGACAACTAAACAAATATGGCAGAAAGATGATTAATATACTAGCACAATTATGTCTTCATATACAATTTTGGTACAGCAAGACACATTATATAGGAAGATAAAATCTATGAAAAGCACATCCATAGTATCCAGAGTATCCATGAAGCCCATTATTGATTTTATGGATTTTTTGATTGACTTGCTCTAGTTAACTCAATACATTCATGTGAGATTATCAAAGAATTCTAAAGCAGTAATGGTCATGAAATAATAGAACACTGTTATAAGCATTTGCAAAATGCTTTTATCTCATCACTTAGTAATTATAGCCTCCTGCTTCCTCATAAACTTAAAAGTAGAAAACAGGAATGGTGGCATATTTCCCAAAGTAGCACATTAATGCCACCAGGACTGATGGAAGAAGGAATTCAGCTCTACTTCTCACTTTTCTCTAGCATCCTGGATATTAATATAAGTCTTTTGTTATTGAATAATCAACAATTTCCTTAGTGAATAATTAGTTAATTTTAAAAGAAAAAAAATCAAGATTAATATAGTTTGCTTACCACACAGGAAGGTTTATAGTTTATGGAAGAAATAATAAAGCAAGGAAGAAAACCCGAGATACTCAGGTATGCAAATGTACAGTATTTATGAGACAGGATGCCACAATCTGTTTTGACTCAATTCTGGGAATATACACAGATCCATGAGTTCAAATTCAAAAGAGTCAGATAGTGAAACAAACCACTTGAAAAGAATATAAATGTAATAGTATCATTTTTGTTTTTATTGCTACATTGGGTGGGGGAGAGAAAGATATGTTTTTGTTTTAGCAGGTTTCAACGTTTTTTCAACGTTTTATTTTATTTCATGAGAGGCATTAACATTTTAATATTAATGTGATTCAAAAAATAACATTAAACAGAAAAGTCTCTTGAACTTTCATCATTTAACGATCTTCAAATCTTTAAACAACCTTTGATTTAGTAGATTTATCTCTGTACAGAGACTTTATCTTTGAAACAGATGACATACAGGTGATGTACCAAAAAGTCTACTATAGTCAAATATACAGAGGGTCATACATGTGCCCTATATAGAAGCCACTAATATCGAAACTTACTGTGTTGTTAATAGTGATGCTATGCACTATACAGAAATTACTTCAGATAGAGAGCATCTATCATGCTATTGCAGACAGTTCTAAGATTGTTGGCAAAGAGAGCAGGGAGGAAAATAAAGTTATGCATGTCATAAAAAGAAAAACAAAGCACCCAAGCAATCAGCAAGCACTACTAAGGAAACCAAAACCATAGGATAATAAACTAATATAATAATACATAATTTGCAATACAGTATATGGCAATTTTGGGAAGACTCAATTTCCATTAATATAGCATGTAGGAATAACACAGTATAAAAACTGGAAGGATTCTTATAAATGGGGTGGGCTACTATCTGGACGGGGGAGGGGGAACGTAGTGGGGTAGCAAAAATGGATCTCCACCCCAGATCACCCAATTTGCACTGAAAGATGTTGAAAGAAAATGCATAAGCCATGCCCACAGTATGATAGTAAAAATTTTGGTAGCCCTTCACTGCTTGTAAATCTCCTGCCCGTTGCAATAATCCACTACTACAGAATCATTGACAAACAGCCATCTGGCAAAGAACAGATTGCAATTTCCCAAGAAAGTCTATTCAATTGTTGAACAAATAAAAGATACAACAGGTATACCTCAGCTTTTGACCATTAATTCCACCACCATTCGAACTTACAATACTGCTGAATGGACTAATGAATTCAGCAGTAGGCCATAGATTAACCATTGTCAGTCCATTGCTTTTGGGGTAGTTATAATAAAATCGAATTAATTAATTAATTAATTAATTAATTAATTAATTAATTAATATTTGAGAAAAAGCATTACTGGTGGCAACTTAGGAAATACTTAACAAATAATGGTCTTGTTTGTGAAAGTGTCACTGGTGGTAACTTGGGAAATACAAATACTAGTCACACCTGTCTTCTTTAGCTGGTAAATGTATATAACAATGTTCAACTGGTTTAGTTCTTAATATTGAAATTTCTTTTCACTTTAGTTTACAGAAAATCTAGCTTTGGACAATTTATTATACCGTGTGATTTTTGATATAGATATTGCTCACAAAATAGTCCTGACACTTTGAATCCAGCCTTGAAAAATTCTGCACAATTACTATTGCAATATGATCATAGCAAAGCAGCCAACTTTCCATACTTGAGACCTTCTAAGAAAACTCTTACGCAATTTATGAGCATCTTCATTTATTTATTTATTTCAATTTTGAAACTATTCATTTTCCTTAGAAAAGGAATTTGAGTGGTATACAAATAAAATATTAAAATGTGAAAACAGTTTATAAAAAATAAATTTTAAAAGAGGCAAAAGGATGGGTAAAAATCAATGCTAAACATAAATTAAAAAGTGGGGTAAGACATTCAGGACATTAACCAGCTCTGTGGCTGTGGTTTTTTCCAGTACTTTCTGAAAGTGAGGGCCTGCAACACTTGTTTCAGAATATTCCACAAAGACAATGGCAAAACAGCCTCTCTTCCTGGCATCAACCACTCAGAAGTTTTCAGTTGATGGAATCCTCAACATACCTTTCAAAGGTACAAAGTTAAGCGAAGGCCCTCCCAATCACAGCTGCCATCCCAGATTATTCATTGGGTTTGTCTTCATATGTAACCAAACATGATAAACTCCATGCTCCCACCACTGTTCCCTCTAATTTTTTTGGGGGGTGGGCGGAAAAGTATAGTGTCTGAGCGGCAGTCCCTTCGGGACTGGGCGGCACAGAAATAATAAATAAATAAATAAATAAACAAACAAACAAACAAATAGAAAACCCACCCTGTTTTGCCTCAGAGAATTTCAAAATAAAATACTGTACTGTGTGTCTATAACAGTGAGCTCATAACAGGGCAACTCTATCAATATCAAAATGCCACTTAAATAGTTGAGCTAATTTCAAACTAGATTTTGATTTTCTTTCTCTCTTCCTTACTCCCATTCTTTTTCTTTTTCTTTTCCTTCCTCTCTTTTTTCTATCTGTTTCTCTCTCTTCCTCTCTTCCTCTCTCTCTCTCTCCTTCCCTCTCACTCTTTCCCTCTCGGCTTCTGGGTAGGTTTGGAAAACTCTGAGTTGATGATGATTTTTAAGTGAGCGATTGCTCACTGCTCAGCTTAGAGGGAACTATGGCTCCCACCCCCATCCCACAACAACTCTATTTTGCCAGGGCTCAATGAAGTCTGTTATTCCCCATCTAGGTTCCCATAGCCTGCAGGCACCAGAAGAGAACTTCCAGAAATATCACTCATTTCAGCCAGGACAGAAAAATGTAACTGGTTATTAACATTATACTGATAATACATCGTCCATGGTGACAGATAATCTCACTCAGTAGTTTCATGTACATAGTAAAAAGGAGAAACATAGTGCTATGTAGCACCCCACAAATCAGAGTCTGTGTGCTGGAACTCTTGCTCCTTACGAACATTGATTTGGACCAGTCTTGAATGAAGGGGGTTAACCAACAGAGAACTGTGTGACCCAGTCCTAATTCCCTAAGTTATCCAAAAGGTTAATATGGTTGATGGTATTGAAAACCACTGAGAGATAATGAAGAGCAAAGATGGATGCATCACCCACCAAAGATAATTCATGAGTGCAACTATTTCTATATTCTATATTTTTATATTCATCATGAGTTATTTCTTAATTATTCCAACATGCTACCCTGTACTCCAAGAAATAAGATACCTTCTCTGCTATATATTATTCCAAGCACCTTCCGTGATTTCAAAGGCCAAATAATAGGGGATAATACTCATATTTTTGGTGGCTGATAAAATATCAGTCCAATTACATTTTTTAATACTAGATAAATTAAAACCATCTACCTCAAATAGTATTTCAATTTAGCTAAGGAAAACATTGGTGGTTCGCTATCCCAAATAATTTTCCTAAATAATTTGTAGGAGACTTCATTAAATCTTAACATAGGAATAGCTCAAAGAACACAAATCAAATGGGAGACAACATTAATTTTAATAACATTAATTTTGCCTCAAAGCCTATTTATTTTGTACCCAAAATATTTTCTAAAATACTGGACAACCTTTATAAAATTAGACAAAGAGGCGTAGCATTGGTCCCAAATCCCCAAAACATAATAGAAATAATTTTTAACCATGCTCTGCCAATGGATTATCTTTAATATCTAAAGTTTGCCTTGCCATGGGGATCAAAGATTCAAGAATTAAATTAAATAGCAGGGGATAAAGAATCAACAATAGTTTGGCCATCTTCAGTAATTATTTAAGAAATTAAGCTCTGCTGATTTTGTTGCTATAGACAATGTGTCAGCAACTTTCTAGGTCTTTCACCAGACACCCAATACTTTAATTTTAATCTGCTCAACGAAAATTCTACCTTCTCAGCATGGAAATCCCCTTAACTAGCAAGCACAAATTCTTTATACTTCAAACCTGTTCTTAGATTTACATAATCTAAGAGTCTTTTTTTAACCAAAGTTTTTAAGCTGTTGATGCCTACGGGTTTTTTTCCTGGCTTTCTGTTAGAGACATAAACAATGACATACCCTTACAAATGATCTTATAAAATTCCATACATTCTGAACAGAATATGAGTTACGATTTATTTTTTAAAGAATTTGGAAGATAATTATCTAATATAACTTAAAATACTCTCTTTCTGTAACAAAGAAGTATTAAAATATTGCCTTCCACAAACTACCTTAAAGTTTTTAAAGGGAAAGGTTAAAGTAATGGGAATATGATCTGAAATGACAATAGAATGAGTAGAGGAGTCTAGGACACATTCCATAAAGTGAAAAATAATGTATTCTAGTGCATATTTATTAGCCTAAGAAGTAGATGTATAATTTGTAACAATGGGATAAATGTTATACAGGGCATCTATCAACTGAAACTCTTGCTAATAAACCTAAAATACTTTTTTGATCGTAGTTATATTTTTGTGTTTCTGTTCATTTTACATTAATCAAAATATTTAAATCACCCAACAGGATCAGGTACTATATTATGTATGATCTCCATTATGAATATTTATTCCATTAAGGGACTCATCAAAGAATGCACCTGAAAAAATGGACCTGTAAACTTTTAGTATTGGGGGGGGGGGGGAGAGAGAGATAGGGTATTAGTGTATATTCTTTTGAGAGCAGACAATAGAATTTAATTCATGTGGGTCAGTGTGCTCACAGTAAAAAAAATGACAATAAAGGATATCCTATCCTATCCTATCCTATCCTACCCTACCCTACATTACCGCACTTACATTGCCATGCTTATCCTATGGGTTCTGGATTCCTTTACTGCTGATTTGCTCAGGGACGCACTGTGCAGGCATGGGTATCCATGTACAATACTTTAAAAAGGCTTCTGTGCATGCACTGAAGCAAAGAACAAGGCGGCAGCACCTACGGCATCACCGAGAGAACTAGATCAGGAGCATGGCAGGCCTTGGTAGCTGTCAGTTCCAGCAACCCAGGCCACCAAATCTGTAGAAACAATTTGAACTGGGAGAAACACACCTCTGATCCTACCCTACCCTACCCTGTTCTATCAATACATCTCTGGAAATAACCTGTAAATGTTAAAAGATGTCAACATAATGGTAATTATATATCAAATGTTTGAAATTTAACTATTTTATCAGGAATTATTGCCTAAACAAAGAGACAGAATGACTAAGAGTGGACAAAAAAAATAGTGGGAGCAAGTCAGCAGGAAGTGGCAAGTTCAAGGCCAGGAGGCAGGTAGGTGACTGCTACCTGGTGTGGGAAGGAATATGGGAGTACAAGCGGAAAGTAGGTCAGGAATGGTATATGGGGGGCATGACTGGAAAATTGATAGAGATGGTTATTTTATCCCTTTTTGTTTTAATTCCATTCCACAGTCATCCTCAGTGTAATTTCTGATTGTATCTTTTCACCTCTTTTTTTCAATTTAACACACACACACACACACACACACACCCCTGCAGTATTTCCATCTATTGGCTTTGACAAGGATGAAGGCATAATCCTCCCAGCCCATTGTTATTTTTCTCCTAAGTTACTTTTTCATTCCACTTCATTCAAGCTTTCCTTTCCCTTTGATTCTCCCTACACTTTATCATCTTGTTTTCTTTCCTCGCCTTGGGATAGGGGTGGAGGGAACAAAAAAACCCCACAGAATTGCTTTTTGATAGATAAAGGCCTGCATACAATAATGCAAATGACTGCATTCATGCAAGAGAAACTTAAATTTTAGATGACTTCACTTTCATTTGGAGCCTCTGCAAGTGATTCTTCATGGACACTGCATCAAGGAAAGAATTCCATTTGTAACCACTGTGATCCATAGCATATATCTTCATGTGTTCAAGTGCAATGTATTTTAATTCTTTACTAAACCCTTCAGTACCCAAGATATTTGAAGAATGATTTTAACTAAAATGGAATGATTTTAAATTAAATGGAACTCATAGTCCATTCTTCAACAACTGCAGTTCCTTGTAGATGCAAAAATTATGCTCCTACAGCCTGCCTGAAGATTGGTTCATTTTGAAAGTGCTGGAGCATCAAGTTGATTCAAAAAGGAAAGATATCATGCCATCTATGCCATCAAAAAATCCTTCGTAAGATTTAATTAAATTTCATTTCTTGTAATTGAAATATGCTAAGAAATAATAAAAAATACATTTTCTGAAATACTAACTTTTTTGGAAGATATTTGAAAATAGACTTTCTGTTTATCTCTTCTCTAGAACATTCATTCATTCATTCATTCATTCATTCATTCATTCATTCATTCTTTCATTCATTCATTCATTAATTCATCCACTCATTCATTTAATTTGTATGCTGCCCAACTCCCAAAGGACTCTGGGCGGCTTACAACATCTACAAAAACAATATAAGAACAATTTAAAAACCCAATTAATTATTGTGGCCGGATCTAGAAATGTGTCAATTGATCATGGCCGCCAGGCCTGCCAGCATAGCCAGATCTTCAAGGCTTTCCAGAAAGCCAATAGGGTGGGGGCAGTACAGATCTCAGGATGTAGTTAGTTCCAGAGAGCTGGTGCCACCACAGAGAAGCCTCTCTTCTGCGGCCCTGCCAACCGACATTGCTTAGATGACAGGACCTGGAGAAGGCCAACGCTATGGGCTCTTATGGGTCACTGGGAGGTATGCGGCAGAAGACAGTCCTGAAAATAGTCTAGTCCTAAGCCATGTAGGGCTTTATAGGTGATAACCAACACCTTGAATTGCATCCAGAGACCAATTGGAAGCCAGTGCAGCTCACAAAGAGTTGGTGTGATGTGAGTGTACATAGGTGCACCCACAACAGCTTGCGTGGTTGCATTCTGGACTAGTTTAAGTCTCTAAACACTTTACAAGGGTAGCCCCAGGTAGAGGCATGAGATGATAATGGCATGAGTGACTGTGAGCAGTGCTTCCTGGTCCAGGTAGAGCCACAATTGGTACACCAGCTGAGAGATGTTGATCAAGCTGAGAATCCAGGACTCCCAAATTACGGACCTACTCGGAGTAAGTTAGTCTTTCCCCTCCCAGAATCAAGAATGGATAGATAGTATGGTCCTTTGGAGGCAGAACCACATCAGTGTGACCAAAGCAGTTTCTGTGCTGTAGCCAGGCCTGAAACCCAATTTAAAAGGGTCTAGGTAATCGGTTTCACCCAATGACCGTAGGAGCTGGAGCGCCACCACTTTCTCCACAACCTTACCCACAAAGGGTAGGTTGGAGACTGGACAAAAGTTCTTAAGCTCGGCTGGATCCAGGGAGAGCTTCTTGAGGAAGGGTCTCACAACTGCTTCCTTTAGTGGTTGCAGAAAAGTCCCCTCACTCAAGGAGGCATTGACCAATGCCTGGAACCAGCCGCATGTCACCTCCCTCCTGGCTGAGATCAACCAGGAGGGGTATTGGTCCAGTAAACAAGTGGAAACATGCACAGCTCCCATAGCCTTGTCCACTTCATCAGGAGTCACAGGGCCAAACGTGTCCCACACAATGGGACTAAGACCTGCCCCCTGTCATCTTAGTCTGAATTGCCCAATTAGAGTCTAGGTCCTTCTGAATCTGAGAGACTTTGTCCACAAGAAACTGAACAAATTTCTCAACTCTACTTTGCAAGGGTTCCTCCACTCCCTCCATATTAAGAAAGGAATGGATCACCCTAAAGAGGGTGGCTGGGTATGGATCCGTGTATGCAATAAGTGTGGGAAAATGCGAGCATTTTGCCACCCGTATTGCCACTAGATAAGTCCTAATAAAGGCTCTTAACAGTGTTCGAGTTACTGGTTCTCCATCATCACTCCAAACATCTCTTCTGGCAATTCATCTCCCAGAGTTCCTTGGTAAACCAAGGAGCTCTCCTTGATCCATTGCCATGGATAGATCACAAAGGCGCAATCTGGTCTAGTGCCCCTGATGAAGCCTTATTCCAGGCTGCCACCAGGGACTCAGTCAGATTGTGGGCAAGTCAGGTATTTCCCCAAGCTCCTCTGGAACCTGTAAGGGTCCATTAGGCGTGTGCGATGGAGGATTGACATCTTAAAGTCCAGCCTCATCAGGAAATGATCTGACTATGACAAGGGAAAAATATCTATACCCCTTAATACCAGATCATTACTCCACTGCCCCAAGAGAAATACTAAGAAAAGTGTTTGTCCCCCCCATCCCCCACCCCCACGAGTCAGACCATGAACTATCTGGGTCAGGTTCATGGTTGCCATGGAAGCCATGAACTCCTGTGCTGCATCCGAGGGTTCACCGAGTGATGGCAAATTGAAGTCCCCATAACCATAAGCCTGGGGAACTCCATCGCTAACCCAGCTACTGCCTCCAGCAGCGCAGGCAGGGTTGTTTTAACGTAGCTGGGAGGCAGGTATATTAACAACAAACCCAACAGAACCCCTGAGTCAAATCTCAAGAGAAGGGACTTACACCCAACAATCTTGGGAGCAGGGACCCTGCAAGGACTTAGAGTCTTCCAGGCGATGATTGCCACTCCTTGACCCTGTCCCTGGGGTTATGGCTGATGCAGCACCTGAAACCCATCTGAGCATATCTCAGGGAGAAAAACACTTCTCTCCTGGCTCAGCCAGCTTTCAAATCATATCAAAATATATAAACTTTCTTTCCAGAATCTAGTATCTAAGTCCTCACTCCCCAGGTTTGTCAAAATTCTTCTATCATTGCTTGGAATGGAACACAGTAGCCAGATCTATTTAAATCCAAATAGAGATTCAATGTCTGATTTAAATCTAAATAGAATTCTAAGGTCTGATTAAGGTATTCTATAGCATTCGTGCAGCAACTGCACCGACCTTTTTAGTATATTACACTGCTGTTTCGTTTTTAGCTTGTGGTCAATGTTATTTTCACATGGGCTCTGGTCAAGCCAGGCATCTATCTGTGCTACAGCATGACTTATTCTTCTTTTATTGTCAGAGGGAAGATAATCAAGTGAGTGAAAATGGGTCTTCTAATTTCAAGAAGAAGCACTATAGCCTTTTTTAAAATGTAAAGATGAAAAACAAATATCTTGTTAATGGATAAGAACATTATTTATGTAAGCTCTTGACTTCTATTTTGAAGCCTAAGCTTCTTTACGTAATTCTGAAAGCAATTTGCAATGCCTACCAGACAGATGTGCCAGGAAAAGAGGATACAGAAGGAGCCACTTACAATGCATCAAAAACCTCAATATCTACTTTTTAGAAATATCACATATTTGGTTACCAAGTTAACCACAAGTAGATATATTTTGAAGCAGCTTCATCATAAAAGGAGGGGGGGGGTTAATAAAAAAAATGCTGAGGATATTTTTCAGAACAAAAATTATTTTTCACTTTTGGCTTTTAGAAATGTTTCTTTTAAAGCTGGAAGATATTAGAACTTTTAAAAATAACTTAAGAAGTAGTAGGTGTAAGTTTGCCTGTATTCAATCTTAACTGCCTTTTCCTGGACCTTCTCTTCTCATGGCTCTAGCAGTTGCAGATGGGGACCATGGTTGGAGCAACAGAACTGGGAATACAAATTGACCCCTTCTCCAACACACGCTAAGCATCTCAATTCCATGGGATTAATATGGACAAGATTTTTTTTTTAAAAAAAATCTTCATCTTATTCTATTAATATTCTACTTTTTCATACTCCTATGGACATTGACATTTACCCTCCCCAATTTCATTTCTGCTACAAAGGGTATTGGCACTTGTTTTCAATTTGTTTTCCTAGCATTTGTCTCTTCAAAACAAAAGCAAAAAAATAACCTTCCTCAGTGCTTTAGTCAGTGTATACATATCACAATGGATTAGATTCTTTTCAGTGCATGTTTATAGCTGACATAGCAATTTTAAGAAGCAAAATAGGAAAAGGAGCAGCAGGAGGGAGATGAATACAAATATAGACAGCAAATTTGAATGCATGTATGACAAGAGAAAGAGGGACATAGAAAATACCGAGTGCTATTGGACAGATAAAAACTGAGTTTCCCCCATCCTGTTTAAAAAAATAATTAAAAAAACCCAACCTCCCCAAATATGTTGTTACGGTACTGAGCATAAAATGGGGTCGTTGCCTTTTGCAGGATTATTATTATTTACTATTATTTATTAGATTTGTATGCCGCCCCTCTCCGTAGACTCCGGGCGGCTCACAACACAATAAAACAATTTGTAACAAATCTAATAATTTTAAAAACATTAAAAAAAAACATTATTAAGCAGACATACATACAAACATACCATACATAAATTGTATAGGCCCGGGGGAGATATCTCAGTTCCCCCATGCCTAGTGGCAAAGGTGGGTTTTAAGGAGTTTACGAAAGGCAAGGAGGGTGCGGGCAGTTCTAATCTCCGGGGGAAGCTGGTTCCAGAGAGTTGGGGCCACCACAGAGAAGGATGACCGAAGAGGTCATTTAATTATTATTTTTATTTCTTTTCTTTAATTTTTTCCCCTTCATATATCTTTGCAATACTGCAATTAGTGCAGTATCAGGTTTCGGGGTCTTTCTGCCCATTCCTTTTTCTCTTCTAAACGGTAAATATGGCTGGGTGTTATTTCTCTTTTTTCCTCTCTCCCTCCCTCCCCTCCATTTCATTTGTTTTCTGTTCAATGTTTGGACAATGTTTTAAGGGGTACACTGCCTCTTAGCTCTGTCATTTCCTTGTTCTATTTTCAATAATGATAAGAATGATGATGATGATGATGATGATGATGATGTGCTTTAAACATTTTTTTAAAAAACTGAGTTCTGGATCTACAACATGAATGGAAATAAACTTTTTTTGTTGAAAGGGGGGGGGATCTGCATGTAGATTTTATTATAAGTCAGATGAGTATAATCCTAACAACATATCACCTATAGCCATGATGGCGAATCTATGACACACGTGCCACCAGTGGCGCACAGAGCCCTCTCTGCGGTCATGTGAGCCATGACCCAGCTCAGCTCCACTGTGCATGCGCATGTGCCTCCCACCAGCCAAATGATTTTTGGGTATCGGCCACGCATGCGCCGAGGGCAGGGTGCGTGCAGGAGATGCGTGTACATGTGTGGGGGGTGGCATGCACATGAAGGGGGGTGGGAGAGTGAGGCCATTTTTTTGGTTTGAGGAGGCTGCAGGGATTCCTACTAGGCACAAAAAGGGGTGTGAGAAGCAACAGTGGGTTGCTCCTGGTTTGGTCAGGTTCTAAGAACTGACAGCACCGGTGGTGGGAGGCTCCGCCCACCTGCCCAGAACACTTTTGTGTAAGCACGCACAAAACAGTAGCAAAGGGTTTTGAAACCCACTACTGATGGGAGGGGTTGCGCCAGTGATGGGCTGCCAAACTTTCTACTACCACAATGTGGGCATGGCTTATGCATTTTGTTTCAACATCTTTCAGTGCAAATTGGGTGCTCTGGGGTGGAGCTCCAAATTCTGCTACTGGAACTGCGTTCCTGGCCGTTCCCATAGGAGCCCATCACTGGGTTGCACCTTCCCATGGTATTTTTTTTGTCACAAGAGGCTGCACTACGGCCTGCTAGGCCCAAAATGGCGTATGGGGGATGTAGCGCCCCCATACCCAGCCTATTTTTCGTCCCAGGAAGTTGCAGGGAGGCAAGCTAGTCCCCCTGTGTGTATCCATGGGTGAGGTGGTGGGGTGGGGGCACAGGGGGGTCACATATGCATGCGCAGGGTGTGCAGGGGGTGTCACAAATGCATTGCATTATAGGTGATGGCATTTGTGCATACACACTATCACGTGTGCTTGTGCTTTTGGTATTCAATGAGGAAAAGGTCAGCTATCACTGTTCTATAGCTATAGAGAAATGATGGCCTCAAGTACTATAGTTTTTGTATAAATCCACAGAACCTCACATGAAATCGCACAATTCTTAAAAGAATATAACTGATTAGGAAAACTAATCAGTTTAATATCAGCACTCTGGTATTTACTCACGTGGTATAAAAATAAAAAGATGGCACTATTAGGAAATAGGCCCAGTGCATTCGTTTGTTGGTATTGCATATGTGTAAAAAAATAATAAATGATTATTTAATCATACATTGATATCTGATCCTGTGGAAAAGATCCAGTGATCATTGTTAAAGAAAAATCTAATAGAGCTTTCTTTGGTAGGTATACTTTAACCAAGTAAAAAAACATTTTTCTCCAATAGTTTAGAGTTAGAAATGAGGTTGGAGAAGAGTATATTTGAGGGAAATGAGAATAGGGTATTGATGGAGCAACATATCTCCTTTTGTCAATAGCCATAGATGATCAATATGACATATATGAAAGAAAATTTATTTATCTTAAAGATGTTTTACATGGCATGATTAGGTAACACCTCCAATAAAACATTTAACAGGTACAACAAAATGTTTAAAAATGTCTCTTTTAAAAAAAGGTATTTTTTAAAAAATGACTCTTTTTGTACGTGTCAAAAAGTGGGCTGTGAAAATATCTACAGACCCTTCACTTCCTGGACATAAATTATTTCCACTTCTACCCTAAAAATGACATTATAGAGCATTGTACACCAGAACAACTAAACACAAGGACAGGTTTTTTTCCCCAAATGCCATCACTCTGCTAAACAACTAATTTCCACTACGTTGTCAAATTATTTTATTCTTCTTCTCATCTTTCCTAGTACCTATCTCTTTCCACCTATTACTATAGGAGACACTGTTCTTCAGTGGTTCTCCTCCTACCTCTCCGGTCGGTCGCAGTCGGTGTTAGTGGGGGGTCAGAGGTCGACCCCGAGGTTTCTCCCTTGTGGGGTGCCTCAGGGGTCGGTCCTCTCCCCCCTGCTATTTAATATCTACATGAAACCACCGGGTGAGATCATCCAAGGGCATGGGGTGAGGTATCATCAATATGCCGATGATACCCAGTTGTACATCTCCACCCCATGTCCAGTCAACGAAGCAGTGGAAGTGATGTGCCGGTGCCTGGAGGCTGTTGGGGCCTGGATGGGTGTCAACAAACTCAAACTCAACCCAGACAAGACGGAGTGGCTGTGGGTTTTGCCTCCCAAGGACAATTCTATCTGTCCATCCATTACCCTGGGGGGGAATTATTGACCCCCTCAGAGAGGGGCCGCAACTTGGGCGTCCTCGTCGATCCACAGCTCACATTAGAAAAATACCTTTCAGCTGTGGCGAGGGGGGCGTTTGCCCAGGTTCGCCTGGTGCGCCAGTTGCGGCCCTATTTGGACCGGGAGTCATTGCTCACAGTCACTCATGCCCTCATCACCTCGAGGCTCGACTACTGTAACGCTCTCTACATGGGGCTACCTTTGAAAAGTGTTCGGAAACTTCAGATCGTGCAGAATGCAGCTGCGAGAGCAATTATGGGCTTCTCCAAGTATGCCCATATCACTCCAACACTCCGCAGTCTGCATTGGATGCCGATCAGTTTCCGGTCACAATTCAAAGTGTTGGTTATGACCTATAAAGCCCTTCATGGCACCGGACCAGAATATCTTCGGGACCGCCTCCTGCCGCACGAATCCCAGCGACCGGTTAGGTCCCACAGAGTTGGCCTTCTCTTGGTCCCGTCGACAAAACAATGTCGTCTGGCGGGACCCAGGGGAAGAGCCTTCTCTGTGGGGGCCCCAACCCTCTGGAACCAGCTCCCCCCTGAGATTAGGATTGCCCCCACCCTCCCTGCCTTTCGTAAACTCCTTAAGACCCACCTTTGCCGTCAGGCATGGGGGAACTAAAACACCTCCCCCTTGCCCATGTTGTTTTGTTGATTGATTGACTGTGTGCCTGTTTTTTATATATACTGTTTTTATGAGATTATTAATTTTAAATTGTAACTAGATGGGTGGGCATTGGATTTGGTATTATGTACTGTACTGTTTTTTATTATTGTTGTGAGCCGCCCCGAGTTTGCGGAGAGGGGCGGCATATATAAATCCAATAAACCTATAACCATGTTGCTTGCATCTTTACAATTCATATTGTTTTATTGTTTCCAAGTATGATTTGATTGCTTATTAGTATTCTATAACAGTTTCAGTGGTAGGATTAAAAAAAAAATACTATCAGTTCTGTGGGCATGGCTTGGTAGCGTGGCTTGGTTTGGTAGGTGTGGCTTGGTGGGCATGGCACAGGGTTACATACTGTAAGATCTGCATTCCCTCCTCACTCCAGGGGAAAATTACTGCAAAATTCCCATTTCCTCCTGATCAGCTGGGACTCAGGAGGCAAAAAACAGATGGTGGTATTTATCAGTTCTCTGAACTACTCAATATTTCTGGTACTGGTTTTCCAGAACAAGTCAGAAGCTGCTGAAACCCACCACCGCTATGACTATTACTAAGTGTTGGATCTCATGATTCTTGATGAATATTATTTTTTTCTTTATGCATACTGAGAGGATAGGCACCAAAGACAAATTCCTTGTGTGGCCAATCACACTTGGCCAATAAAGAATTGAATTCTATTCTATTCCATTCCATTCCAAAAGATGCACAAATTAAAACTGAAAGGTCTGAAACATCAATGATAATCTAAAGAACTTAAAGCTAAGTATATCATTTCTGATTAGTAAAATGAAAGTTTTAATCAACAGCAATTTCAGGTGGAGTGTTAACAGATTCCCCAAAAATAAATATGTCATATATTGTAAAATGCAAATTAAATATTGGCTATGAAGTGTTTGATCTGATTTTTGATCTGATTGTTTGATCTGATTCTGGAAAAGAAAGCTTTAAATAACTTCCAGCCTTTATCCTTTTCACCTTCCAAAGTAAATCAGTGCCTTTTTCAATAAACAGAGAAGTGAAACAGTGCACAGAAATCGTGCTAGTACTGGCGGAGAGGATGAGGATGATAAAAATTGGTTCTGAATTGTCACTTATTGAGAACAAAACCTAGGTCAATGATGGTGAAACATTTTGGGTTTGCGTGCCAAAAAGGGGTGTGGGGTGCTAGCATGCGTGCACATGCCCACACCCCTTTCCTCCCTCTGTGCATGCACACACACACCCATGCTGTCGTCCCCCCGGCCTATGTACACAGGCCTTTCTGAAACCTGATAGGTGAAAAAAAATTGCGCAACAGACAAACCAGAACATTGGAAAAATGTACTTCTGGTTTCCCCATTGTACTGTTGGACCGAAATGCAAGGCACCAATTTCCAGAAAGAAAAAAAAGAGCTTCGTCAGAATATAACCTCTCTGCCCAAACTACTGTCCCTTCAAATAACAGTGCTTTGTCAAGGCTGTGCAACTCCCATTGTTAAATATGTGCATATTAAGTAAGGAAAAGGGTACCCAAGGTACCATATCTGCATGTTGTGTCTGCGGACTCAACGCAGGGAGGAACCCCAAAGGCAAGGCCTGGAGCCCACCGCAAAGCCACAGATGAGCCGACCTCCTCTCAGGCCGACTTCCCAGACTCGACTGATCTGTGCAGGTCAGAGAGAGATGCGCAGACCCAGCCGATTGGACGATTTCATCACATGGCTTTCGGAGTGACCTACACTTGAACTGAGAGGGGAGGGGTGTTAAATATGTGCATATTAAGTAAGGAAAAGGGTACCCAAGGTACCGTATTTGCATGTTGTGTTTTGATTGGCTCTTGGTTTCTGGCGGGAGACTTGTTACTGTGTCAAATAGATCCTGTTGCTGGGGAAAAGCCTATATAAATTAGAGACACGCCACTTTCCCTCAGAATCTTTTTTGCGTCTTTGACAGCCAAATTGCCCATTATTTATTTATTTATTTATTTATTATTTAGATTTGTATGCCGCCCCTCTCCGCGAACTCGGGGCGGCTCACAACAAAAAATATAAACAATCGTACAAATCCAAATAAATTCAATAAATTTAAGTATTTAAAATAGTTTTAAAAAGAACCCCACTATATTAACAAGCACACACACAAACATACCATACATAAATTGTACGTGGCCGGGGGAGGTGTTTCAGTTCCCCCATGCCTGACGACAAAGGTGGGTTTTAAGAGCTTTACGGAAGGCAGGGAGAGTAGGGGCAGTTCTAATCTCCGGGAGGAGTTGGTTCCAGAGGGCCAGGGCCACCACAGAGAAGGCTCTTCCCCTGGGGCCCGCCAACCGACATTGTTTAGTTGACGGGACCCGGAGAAGGCCCACTCTGTGGGACCTAATCGGTCGCTGGGATTCGTGCGGCAGAAGGCGGTCTCGGAGATATTCTGGTCCGATGCCATGAAGGGCTTTAAAGGTCATAACCAACACTTTGAATTGTGACCGGAAATTGATCGGCAGCCAATGCAGACTGCGGAGTGATGGTGAAACATGGGCATACCTAGGTAAGCCCATGACTGCTCTCGCAGCTGCATTCTGCACGATCTGAAGTTTCCAAACACTTTTCAAAGGTAGCCCCATGTAGAGAGCGTTACAGTAGTCGAATCTTGAGGTGATGAGGGCATGAGTGACTATGAGCAATGAATCCCGGTCCAGATAGGGCCGCAACTGGTGCACCAGGCGAACCTGGGCAAACGCCCCCCTCGCCACAGCTGAGAGATGGTTTTCTAATGTGAGCTGTGGATCGAGGAGGACGCCCAAGTTGCGGACCCTCTCTGAGGGGGTCAATAATTCCCCCCCCAGGGTAATGGACGGACAGATGGAATTGTCCTTGGGAGGCAAAACCCACAGCCACTCTGTCTTATCCGGGTTGAGCTTGAGTCTGTTGACACCCATCCAGGTCCCAACAGCCTCCAGGCACCAGCACATCACTTCCACCGCTTCGTTGACTGGGCATGGGGTGGAGATGTAAAGCTGGGTATCATCGGCATATTGATGATACCTCACCCCATGTCCTTGGATGATCTCATCCAGCGGTTTCATGTAGATGTTAAATAGCAAGGGGGAGAGGACCGACCCCTGAGGCACCCCACAAGGGAGAGACCTCGGAGCCGACCTCTGACCCCCCACTAACACCGACTGCGACCGGCCAGAGAGGTAGGAGGAGAACCACTGAAGAACAGTGCCTCCCACCCCCAGCCCCTCCAACCGGTGCAGAAGGATACCATGGTCGATGGTATCGAAAGCCGCTGAGAGATCGAGGAGCAGCAGGACAGAGGATAAACCCCTGTCCCGGGCCCGCCAGAGATCATCCATCAACGCGACCAAAGCGGTTTCCGTGCTGTAACCGAGCCTGAAACCCGACTGCTGGGGACCTAGATAATCAGCTTCTTCCAAGGACCGCTGGAGCTGGAGCGCCACCACCTTCTCGACAACCTTCCCCATAAAGGGAAGGTTGGAGACTGGACGATAGTTGTTAAGTACGGCTGGGTCCAGGGAGGGCTTCTTGAGGAGGGGGCGCACAAGCGCTTCTTTATAGAGTGATGGAAAAACTCCCCTCCCCAAGGAAGCATTGGTAATCTCCTGGGCCCAGCTCCGTGTCACCTCCCTACTGGCCGAGACCAACCAGGAGGGACACGGATCCAGTAGACAGGTGGCGGAACTCACAGCTCCAATGGCCTTGTCCACTGTTTATTGTTGTCTATCAATAAAAAACTGCTAATTTCAACAGTCACTGCGTTCGCTAGTCCTTTTCACCCATGACTCTTTCAATCCCCATGATGGAGCAAAAATTTAAAAGCCTTTTCCCTTTCCCCACCTCCCCCAGGGCTGAAGCCATAGTTTTGTCCACACCCACTTTTTATTATTTAAAACTAAGACAAGAATTGGAAGGGAACTTGAAAGTCTTCTAATCCACCCCCGGCCACCCCGTTCAAGCAGGACCCCCTATTGTACCAGTGCAGACAAATTAGTTGTCCTTTAAAAAAAAAATCTTGGAAAACACTCTGCAACCATTCCTTGGAGCTACAGCTCTCTCTCTGGGCTTACCTAGTTACGGTTATGTTACATAGAAGCAGCAAGAAGAGCCTTCAAACTGCAAGAGAAGCACTTGCAAAAACTCGGGAAGGTAACTGAGCCGCTTCTCGGGGTGCTTTAGCAAAGAAGCAGCAGAAAAAAGGCCTCCATCCCCTTCCCCGTTAAAAGCTTTTTCCTAGCTCGCCACCTGCCCAGCCTACCAGCCAGCCAGTCAGCTTCCCTCGCTCTCGAGCTTGATGCGCTCTCTGGGGTCCAGGACCATAACAGACGTAGATCCCAGAAGGGGGGGGCTGCTTTGGCACTAACGACCCTTTTCTGCATTCACTCGAGACACGAAAGCAAAGCCTAACACCAAAATACCTGTCAGTACATTGCACCATGATCAAAAGCCCCACTTTCCTTTTGCCCATTGAATGCTATTTCTTACTGGCTGTATATACGGCTGGATAGTTGTAATCTATTTATAGGAGATTGCAGAAGACGTTTTTTGCACTATGGGGCTTCAGGGAAGCTTCCCTGAACCCTCCGGAGTGCCAAAAACAGCACAATGGCAAACCGGAAGTGCATTTTTCCAAACTTCCAGTTTGTCCGTTAAGGGATTTTTTGCCTCCTGGGCTTCCAGAGAGTAAAATGGTTTGATACTCGTGCTATATATGGTATTGTAGCTGTCTTTTCTTGTATTATAATTTTTAATGCATTCCTTGTTCACAGATACCAAAAGCATTCTAAACCTTATTTATGAATTGCCTTTATTTTTATGTTCTAGATGTCTATTTTAATATTATTCAAAAGATTTCCTTTTTCTCTTTAGACATATCAAAGACCTTACATAGTAAGTAAAATTTGTCCTTGAAACATGAATCAGTTATATTACTTTGTTTTATTATGAGAGCATTTTCTCTACCTTTATTTAAAATATAAATAGGCAAATTGGTGAATATCATTAATTATTTCTAATGTTCTTAATTTTCTGGTTGTTAATTTAGTTTACAATCTGCCTTGTCCTTCGTCCCGATCATTCAAAGTCCTATTTTCTTCATTGACTCTCATGTTTTGTATATGTAGATCTTTGCAATCTGCAGTATTTCAAGAGTTTATTTCTACACAAGCCATTAAGGTGGCTATAAAAGAATGGGTCACTTATTTTTTCCTTTTATTCTTCAGTATCATGATACTTGTTCTATGTGCTGATAATCGGTATGACAAATGAGAGTTAAAACCACACGACTTCAGATCAAATAGCAGTAAACAATGTTTGCTGATGCTTTGAGTGTCACCCATTTTAAATATTGTCAAATAATGGGGAATGGCATTATATAAAGGGCATGCTACTGGATGCAGATACTGTATATCATTTTCTTCAGACCTCCAGTTCATACTAATAAAGAAGCATGTAATAATATATCAAGCCATGTTCAAACTCTACTAACAATATTTCAGATAGCTTATTATTATTTAGTACAGATTTCCCAAGGTTAAAATAATCAGTATGTGGCTATGTGGAATAACTATACTAAAAAGTTTACCAATAAGTTTTTATGATACCTGAACATTTTGTTATATTTTTCCCTCATTAATACTCCACAAACATTTAACTGCCATTAATAAAAATCTAACTATTATTCAAAAGGAAATTGAGCAAATACAGCATACCGTGGTAGATAATCAATCTTAGATTTATTTTTAGCTGATCAAGAGAGGCTGCAAACTCATACATTCATCTTCTTGTGTATGGATTAATGCCCATGGAAATATAGAGCACAACCTTGATTTTATTCACCAACAGATTTAATTTGTTACTTCCAGTTTCATCATTCTGGTAATTAGTTACTTTCTTTATTTCTCAACCTATATTTAGAATTTTTTTTATTACGTTATATTCTATTTGTCTTACTTTGCATTTCTTTAGAACTAAACTTTATGTATTCTTTTTTCCAGAGCCATTAGATCAGGGATGTCAAACTCAATTTAACTGAGGGCTGAATCAGGGTTGTGTCTGAATTTGGAGGGCTGTGGTGGGTGTGGCAAAGGCCCTCCCATGTGACCCTGCCAGTGGACATTGTTTGACCAACTTATATCTGGGGCGTCTGTGGTGGCCCAAGCATTCTGCTAGTGAAAACAGGCTCCCAAGCTATTTTCAGCTACGACAGTCTCCGGCAACCAGTGAAAACAGAGCTTGGGAATGCTGCCTGAGGCCTTTGCAAGCTTCATTTTCAATTGCAATGGCTTCCTGCAACTTTCTGCCAATGAAAATGGAGCTCGGGAGGTAACTTGGGCATGAATAGCGTAAATAAGTTCTACTGATCCAGGAATGGGCTGAACTGGCCCACAAGATGAAGCTGTGAAAAGAACTTCCTAGCCAAATTTGTCACCTGCTCCAAAATTACCCATCTGAAGCCTATTTTTCCCCATCTAGGCACCCCCCCAGTCTCAAAATATCAGGATAAGATCCTCATAGTGTCATTGAATTTACTAGGGATGGGGATATATAATCCATGGTGATCTATACTGATGGATATTAAGCATGACGGGGGTGTTGTGGTTAGCTCTGGCCCAGCTCCTGCCCCAAGGACTGTGGATGTGGAGGAGACATCTACATGCTGCAGGCCTGTTTTGCCCCCGGTGGAATCTGCTGATGAAGGCTCCTCTGACCAAGAAGACATGAGTGACAGGGAGGAGGAGAGTGTGGCAGACAGCTCAGAAGGAGATCAATTATCTAGCTCCTCCTTGGATTTATAACAAGAGTTAATGATACAGCCACGCATGCAGAGAGCGATGCATAGGCAACAACTACTGAGAGATTATTATCAAAGAAAATGAGGCCACCTGTGGTTGGGTGGGGCTGTGGTAATTAGTGAGGCTGCTATAAATAGCAGCCTGTGGGTTTGGCCATTGTGGAGGATTATCTGATCATTGTGTTTCGTGACTGCTTTACTGAATTTGACCTTTTGTGTGCTGATTTTTCCCCACTTTGAAACTAAACCAGAGCAAAGTGTGTTTCACTTTGTGAAAGGAGGACTGTGAATTGCCTCACAGCTGCAAGCTAGGTATCACAGAACTGATAAGGGACTTGTACAAATTACCAATTTGTTTGGAGACAAGTGCTCTTTGCTATACCAAAAGAGGGCTTAATTTAAGGGAATTTTCATTATAAAGAACATTGTTTTGAATTTTCAAACGTGTGTGTGTCTGAAATTTGTATCTCTGAATTTTTGGGAGGAGTGTACCAGAGAGCTCGACAGAACAGGGGGGGGGGAGAACTTTACATAGTAGGTACTGATGGGAGGACCTATCTTGCTCAGTCATCACTGACATGAATTGGTCCTGAAGAAAAGAGTCAAACTAGAACAATGCTGTACCACCCTCAGCCAATCACTGAAAGCCACTGAGAGTCAAGTAAGGCATAAATGTCCTAGTCCAGGGGTGAAAACATTTCCCTACCGGTTCTGTGGGCGTAGCTTGGTGGGCATGGCAGGGGAAGAATATTGCAAAATCTCCATTCCCACCCCACTCTGGGGCCAACCAGTGGTGGTATTTGCCAGTTCTTTGAACTACTCAAAATTTCTGCTACTGGTTCTTTATAACCTGTTGGAACCTTCTGAATCTCACTCCTATCCTAGCTCCATTCTATTCATGGCAGATGCTATACATAAGCATGACCAATGCTGTTTCTGTACTATTCCCAGGTTTGAAATCTCACTGAAAAATTTAATTTAATTTGTTACATTTATAGGCGCCCAACTCCTATTGGACTTTGGGCAAATACAACAAAATTAAAAACAATATAAAACAATTTTAAAAACCCTATAAACATTCATCACTTTTAGGTCATAGCTAGATGCTATTGCTCAACAACCCCAGGCCTGAGGACAAAGCCAGGTTTTTAAGTCTTTCCGGAAAGCCAGGAGGGGCATGCAGTATGGATCTCTGGAAGAAGCTGGTTCTGAGAGCTGGAGACACCACAGAGAAGGCTCACCCATGTGACCCTGCCAGTTGACATTGTTTGGACAATGGGACCTGGAGAAGGCCAACCCTGTGGGCTCCAATCGGCCACTTGGAAGTGTGAGGCAGAAGAGAGTACCATAAATAGTCAGGCCCTAAGCCATGTAAGGCTTTATAGGTGATAACCAACACTTTAAATTGCACCCGGACACCGACTGGAAGCCAGTGCAGCTCACAGAGTACATGTGTTATATGGGTATATCTAGACACACCCACTACAACTCATGCGGCTGCATTCTGGACTAATAGTAGTCTCTGAACACTCTTTAAGGGTAGCCTTATGTAGAGTGCATTGCAGTAATCAAACTGTGAGGTAATAAGAGCATGAGATGACTGATCCAAATAGAGCTGCAACTGGTGCACTAGGCAAACTTGTGCAAAGATCTCCCTAACCACAGCTGAGAGATGTTGTTCTAATCTCAGCTGCGGATCTAGGAGGACTCACATATTGCGGACCCATTCTGAGGAGGTTAAAATCCCCCTCTCCCCGAGTTAAGGATGGACAGATGGAACAGTTCTTGGGAGGGAATGATTGACCTAGGGTGGCACAGCAGGTAGTGTGCTATACTGCAGGCCACTAAAGCTGACTGTAGATCTGTAGGCCAGTGGTTCAAATCTCATGACCGGCTCAAGGTTGACTCAGCCTTCCATCCTTCCGAAGTGGGTAAAATGAGGACCTGGATTGTGGGGGCAATATGTTGGCTCTGTTAAAAAGTGCTATTGCTAACATGCTGTAAGCCGTCCTGAGTCTAAGGAGAAAGGCAGCATAAAAATCGAATAAATAAATAAACCACTCAGTTTTGTCAAGGCTGACTCTGAGTTTGTTGACTCCCATCCAGACCCTCACCACCTCCACCTCACTTCACTGAACTGACACGGGGTGGAAGTGTACAGCTGATTGTCATCAGCGTACTGATGGAACCTCACCCCATGCCATTGGATGATCTCACCCATTGGTTTCATGTAGATGTTAAACAGGAGGGGGGAGAGGACCAATTCCTGAGGCACCCCACAAAGGAGAGCCTAGGAGTCAACCTCTTTCCCCCTACCAACACCGACAAAAGCCTAGATAATCCACTTCATCATTTTTAAAATGTTTTCTTTGCATGATCAGGCTACACTTAAAAATACAGAATTTTCTTTTTTTACTTCACTGGAATATGTTATCAGCAAAGACAAGTTACACACACACACACACGTGTGTGTGTGTGTGTGTGTGTTTGTTTAAATTATACATAATTCTGGGTTTAAAAAAATAAAAATGAAACTTTTGCATACATTTCCATTATGAACTCATAGACCACTGCATATAACTTTTCTTTTTTCTTTTTAAACTTTTCAATTCTTTCTTTTTGAGAATCTTACTTTAGTCAAAGCATGACTTGTTTAGTATTTCCTTCCCTCCATGTACTACTTTATAATTCATTACTTATTCATTCTTTCTGTATGGCCAAACCACTCATACTTCTTTGATATTAAATCCATGTTAATTTAATACACATTAATTCTTGACCCTGACTTTTACTATTTTACCTCATACATTGTATTCAACTGACTTTTACATTACTCCAGACTTACTCAACTCTCACTTCATATAGCAAAGCATATTCTTAAAATAATCATTGCACAATCAGCTAATCATTGCATAACTTTTATGCATAAAATACACTTAGCAACCAATTTGTTCAAAACTGTCCATAATTCAAACATAAAGCAAGTCCTCAATTAATCACAGTAATAAGGACCAGGTACTCCATTGCTAAGTGACACAGTCATACAATCTAATGTCACATAACCATGCTGACCTATCATTGCAGTGCTGACAGTTGCTATTGTGATTGTTAGCTGAATCCTGTGTAGTCCTGATGGCATGTGACCATCATTTGAGATATCTCCTGCCAGCTTCCCCATTGGCTTCATTCATCAGAAGTCAGCAGCGAACATGGCAAATGGTAATCACATGACTGAAAGACACTGTGACATCATAATTGCAAGCTGGTTGCAAAGTGCCTGAAATGTAATCATGTGAAATAGATATGCTTCAACTACCACAACTTCAAGGATGTATACTCAAAGAATATTTCACGTATTATCCCAATATTTGAGGAGCTGTCCACAGAGAGAAGAACAACCTGTTTTCAAATAACCCAGTGGCCAGACAAGGAACAATAGATAGATGGAAATTGATCAAGGAGAGATTCAATCCAGAAATACGGAGCAATTTTCTGACAGTGAAGACAATAAACCAATGGAACAGCTTGCCTGCAGATGTTGTAGGTGCTTCATCACTGGAGGCTTTCAAGAAGAGTGTGGACAGCTGCTTGTCAGAAATGGTATAGGATCTCCTGCGTGAGTCAAGGGCTTAGACTAGATGACTTACAAACTCTCTTCCAATACTGTTCTTCTATACTCGGGCTGATCATAAATTCAATTGTTCACTGCTGTCATAATTGCTGAATGAATAGTCATTAATCAAGGACCACCTGTATTCATTTTATTCTATACTTTATCTAAATCAATATACTGTACTGTACGTAGAATAAATGTTAGCACATTTGACATTTCTTAACAGTATTACAAAAAGCAGAAATCTGGGTTACATATTCTTGCTCAAAATAATTGCTCTTTTACCTCCCCTAAATTTATTCACATAATCCTTTGCATACTTTTATTCAGAATTATTCCAAATACTTTCCAAGGCATACTTAGCAAACTAATGGGGTACATCAAAGATTATTTCATCAGATTTATTTTAAATTTTATTCATTCTGGTGAGGTCATCTTGTCTAGCTCTCTTCATTCATTTCCAAAACAATGTTTGCTTCCGATAAAATTATGTTGAATTTTCCCCTATCTTGTAATACTAAATGCACTTTGTTTTCTTTCATCACATTGCTTGTAACCATGATATCACTGTACAAGTTACATAGTATCTTTGCCTTGCCTTCACTTTTTGCAATAATTTTTCTCCTATATATATTTTTCTAATCCACAGCTTTCTGCATTTTACTATGCCATGAAGAATCTTTTTTTCATGTTTCCCACTAAAGCAATCCCATACGCTTCTGTGGTATCCTGTATTATTATTTTCACTCTTTCCCAAGCATTGCCCAAATTATTTTTGAAGACTTTTCACACAGAATTTGAGTTTTTGCTTTCTACTCTTGACACTTAGAAATAGTCTCACATTCAAAACTTCTCATCATTCTTGTACCCTTCACTAATTATATCTAAGTTTTATTTTTTTTAAAAAAAAAATCTGATCAATTATGCTCCAGCTTCATTCCTTTTCTGTACATATGCATGAACAGGTATTTTTTTACAAAACCAAACTCTCCAAGCATACTTTTTAAATATCTTCTTGTGCCTTTCCTGCCCCTCCATTTTTGTCATCTGACTGAAAAATGTTTTCCCCCGCCTTTGTTCAAAATGTTACACAGATTCTCCCCCCATCCAAATTTATCACTGGGTCTTCCATTATCTTCTGAAGTATAGCAAGTCGAATTAACCCACTTCTGATAATTTTTTAATTCCCTTCATTCACATTTAAACTAAATTTTCATTTCCTGGCATACTACAGTCATAAAGTAGCCTAAAAGTTAAACAACTTTTATTCAGATCTGTAATAGCCTTCCCTCCCACACCCCCTTTTTTTTAGTTTCAAAGGCATATAACATTTTTCTTTCCAATGAACAGGTTTGCTTGACAAGCAAGATGTTTGCTTAATCAACACAGCATTTGCTTAACTGCAGCATTCAGTTAATATCTTTCATGTAAACATCTGGAAAATTAGTTCTGGTCATGTGGAAGTCTTGACTTATGACTGCAATGTCTTACAACCATAATTCTGGGTTTAGTAACAGTAGTTAAGTCAAGAACTACCTGCATTATATTAATTGTAACCTATGTTCCAAACAATACAAAAGAAACAGAAGGTGCACATTTCTATGGCAACAGGCAACAACCCACTGACACAATATCTTCTCTCCCCACCCCAAAAAGTCTTACAAAACAGAGGAAGCTGAAAAAACTGAAGTTATAAGCAAAATAGCACAAAGTAGACTAGATTCCCTGTACTTAATGAATCATGTGATTGTGATAGACTAATAAGAGTATGCCAGGAAAATTTGGTTTTTATAGAAAATGTTTCATTCCAACAGTCAGAAAGACAACTCAATGCATGGACAATACAAGATGGACAATATTGAAATAAAATTGATTATTTATACACTGTACACAAATATGGAATGCTCTACTGAGCCGGCAGCAAGACTGTCTCATATAATTGCAACTCACAAATCCCTGCCTGAAAAAATTACCACTTTATCTAAAAAAGTAAATACAATAACTAGACCAACGGGATATGATCTCAGCAAAATTTCATATGATTATGCAGTGAAACTATAGATTTATTGCATTAGATTGGATAGAATACCTACAGCATATTGGATTAAAATTTGTGACATCATTAAAGAAGAAGCAAATAAAAATAACTTGAAATGCAAAAGACAGCAAAATCATTATCTGCTGACATGTACAAAACAAAGGCAAAAATAAAAAGAAACAGAAACAAAGGAAAAACTGCTGGACTATGCATTGAGTATGAGAGAACTGGAAGAAGTGACAAGCAGTTATAACTAAGTCAATACTGAAAAGAAACTGAAGATAATAAATAAATGGCAAAGCAAAACAATTATAAAAATCAGAGAAATTAAAAAAAAAACTTTAATGGAAGGCATATTAAGGATAATGCATATTAAAATTTGATAAATGAATTCTAGAGACTCACATCTTGAGTGTAAAAACCTAAAATACTGATAACAAATCTTCAAGAGTTGATGTTAACCCTGTAGAACTATTTAAAATTTTACAAGAAGATACAATTAAAGTGCTACCCTTGTTTTTCTTAATAATGTGTGGGCAAGGAGTTGAGGAATTTATATTCCAATATCCAGGAAAAAAAGAGAATCAGTCTGATATAGTGGTTAAGGCATCAGGGTAGAAAGCAGGAGACTGAATTCTAGCCCTGCCTTAGTCTCTCCCTCTCTCACAGACACACAGCCAGTTGGGTGACCTTGGGCCAGTCATTCTCTCTCAGCCTTGGGAAGGAGAGAATGGCAAAGCACTTCTGAAAAACCTTGCCAACAAAAGCAGGGACTGTCCAGGAAGTCTTTGAGAATCAGATACAGTATGATACAGAAGGGGATAAAAAATTCAGAAAAGATGTATTAGTTTACTGAGTCATAGGGATTCTGACTATAACCATGAAATTTTTAAAAAATCATCCCAGGGACAAAGATTATGGCAGGTCTAAACAAAACATTGGGATTCAAAGGCAACTGATAACAAATGTATATAAACCACACATTTCCAATTGTGAAAATAATAAATAAATTGTGATAAGTAGAAAAGGCTGGTGCTAGATAAACTTGTTAAAAATATGTTAGGCCACAAATGAAATAATGGAATACATTGTCCATTGGAAATGCTAATAATGAAACTAAAACTTAAATCTTTTGGATATATAGTGCAAAATTAAGAGTTCCTGAAGAAAAACATGATATTTGGAAAAATGAAAGACAATAAAAAAGAATGACAAGATGAATAGGGACTGTTACTAATGATACAAGTATGATCTCAGAAGAACATAAATAAGGAATTACTAATAGTAATGTATTAGTTTTTGCAAAATGACATCCATCAGGTCACAGAGAGTTGGAAGCAACTGAATTCCTAAAAAACAGTTAGAAGGGTAACATACACATGGGGCTAAGCAGAGCTTCCAAACAAATATGCATCATTACCATCAGCCAATTGGTTAATGTATGCATAAGAAACCTCCAGAAGAGTATGTGACTTCAGGGTTGTATTTTAAAGAATACTTTTGACAAACATTTACCATAATCTTAGCTATAATTATGACCATCCTGATTTTACATTTTTTGAGATGGCCATTAAGCAAATGCCAAAGTAATTAAGCAAACCAATAGTTCACTAAGAATATGGTTTTGCTGACAACCAGAAAACTGCCAGAGTTCAGCAACACCGTTGTAAACCTTGTCATGTGAATGTGCCCTGTTGCTGAGCAGCCAAAGTGAAGTATGTCACCACAGGTGGGTAGGGCAACCATTGGAACTTTGAATCCGAGTCATAAGACTTTTTTTCATGTCTGCCATAACTTCAAAGACAACTTGTACCTTGGAGGGAAGAGTGTGGGAACTGGAAAAGGCTATGATAAATCAGTTCCATGCTGTTGCCAAGAAATTCATAGGTATACATGGAGTTACAAGAAATCAAATCCAAGTTGTATATCCTTGTCTGAAGCTCAGTTCAGTCTTTCTCTTTGAAATGGTGGTCCTCTTTTACTGAGCACATAGTTTTAGGAGGAATTTTAAAAAATGATATAAGAGGAAGAGAGTGTTCTCTTAGCCAGCCATATTAGGGAAATCTACTGTGGTGATCAATAGGGTGACAAATATCACAGCCAGATGGTCCTCAGTTCCAAATCTGAATCAAGGGAACCATTTCAAAAACTGTCCTTCCCCAGCCATTATTGCAAAATGTATTTTATTAGTTCCAAAATAAACCTGAACTCATTGGTCTCATTTTGGCATTCAGTAGACTTTACAATTACAGAAATTGTTACTGTAGTATACATAACATTTCAACTAAAATCATGATCTGTGGCACTGCACAGAATAATTTGGAACAGATTTTCATTTACTCAAGCAGAGGGGAAAACATATGAACAAACTGCTTTCCAACTGCGAGTTTCCTTGAATCTCTGTCCCTGATCTATTTATTTATAGCTTCAGTATGCTGTGAATGATAATGTTGCAGCAGTTGCATCAAAAAGAATATAAATCTTTCCACTTTTGCTGTATGCAAAATAATGATGAAGGGAAGAACAAGAAAGAATACTGGATTTGGTATGTCTGATTTCAAATCAGAGTGAAACTTGTGATCAGGATTTCAGTCACAAAGCTTTAGCCATGAAAAGCATCTCTACTGCTTTTTTTCCCACTTAACATTTTATATACATTTAGCAAGGACAATTTTTTCTTTGCAAATTTTACTGTATTTTGTAGCAAAGCAATGATATTACTGGCAGTTTGGGAAAATCAGATTTTAAAAGGGCATTCTTTGAAAACTGGCATCAATTTCTGTCAAATGGCACATACTTTACTCATCACAATTCTGTAGCTTGCTTACAAATTGTGCTCAAAGGCTAAAATTTATGTTAGTGTTTCCTTGGCTAGATTTTAAAAGAATGTTGCTCCATTTTTTCAAATACTCCTCCAGACATATATTAAATTTACCATTTCAAAAGCTCTGAATGTAGTCAGGATGTCAGACCAGATAGTCTCTGCCTATCTTATCCTTTGCCTAGAAATTAAATGGCAAATTTTGTGGTTTTGCTGTCATATGACAATCATTTTGGGCTGAGCCAAGAAGTTTGATTACCTAACATAAAGCAGGCATCTATTTGCATTGGAAATTTCAATCAGTATTTTGGGCTGTCAAGAGATCAATTAAGTTGATGGAAGACTAGTTAGAGTATATGCTCTGTTTGTATGTTTGTATTCATTATTTTAGATAGTTATTTTAAGCTTTCCATTGGTATATGTGGCCTAGTTTAATGATTTAGGTGCCTACAAAATGCCAGGCACATCTGATGGAATGGATGTGATTAAACAGCAGTTACTTGAGAAAGACTAGGTTTGAGAAGACCTTAGCTATGTAAAGTCTTTGTGTGACACATAGCACATCCTACTCACAAGCTGACATTGTAGGGCTAAATGTAAGAGAGATGTTCATATACTGTATGTTACCCTGATCTTCTGAAAAAAAGGAAAAATGGCAATATAATAAATACTCATTCTAAGTTACAGTATAAACTGTATGACGCAATAGGAAAAGATTCTAGGGACAAGTTAGGAAAGTATGTCAGGCAACAATATATGTCAGTACACCATTTGTAGCCTTTCAGATGATGGAATGACAGCAACAGCATGTTGGCTTTAGTTTGAAGAATTTTTCATATAAACCAGCATAAGCATAATTGGGTTTAAGCAACTTTATAAAAGATAAGGCTATGAGTAGCTGCTATTCAAAAGTACTTACATATTGCCTCACAGAAACAGGCCCCAGACATTTTGATATCACTTACAGGAGAACATGTGTAGAAATGTG
Source organism: Erythrolamprus reginae (assembly GCF_031021105.1). Taxonomy (NCBI): domain Eukaryota; kingdom Metazoa; phylum Chordata; class Lepidosauria; order Squamata; family Dipsadidae; genus Erythrolamprus; species Erythrolamprus reginae. The sequence goes on along the minus strand of NC_091953.1, from coordinate 95,280,202 downwards.
CTATCTTTAGTCAGGTTCTGTTGATATATTGGTATTTTGTTGGTCATGATGGAAACAGAAACATGCCAGGGTCTTTGATCTGATTCAGCATAGCTCTTTTAATCCTTTTATTGTGTAACTTTGCAGACCAATAATAAATAAGGTATGGTCTTCCACTGCAATTCCCAGGAGCCCTAATCAGCATTCTAATTAGCAATAATACTAGGAATTATAATAAAGTAACAGTATCAGAAGCACAAATCTAGCTGCTGAAAAAAAATAAAAAGAAAAGAAAGCTAACAGATAACCAACATAATGACAGCATTATGGAGATTATATAACAAATTATGGGTCAAAGTAGAATAGAGCCAAAAGCCTTGAAAACATATTTATATATCTTTCATATAGTATTTTCCAATGTATTGAGCATTCTTTTTAATCACCTTCTTTAGTTTGTCAGTTGAAAAATGAGAATCATGGCCCTAGCTGGAGTTAAAAAATGATATATTTAAAGGGAGCCAGATATTAGGTTTTGTTAAAAATACATATAGGATAGACCACTGCAAAATTAGCAAGCCTGGGAATGTGGAAAAAGAAAAAAACATCTTAGTAATAGGGTGAGCTGAATATAATTATACCCATAATCACAGATGGATTAACATATCCTGGTTTGTAGATTTAAGTAAATTCTTACCAATTATCTAATATTTTCCTCAGAACATCTATCACTATTGTGATTATTATTTTCCTACTCTGAATTTTAGTGTCAATTAGCTAACAATGGCTAATAGAAATAAAGATAAGCACTCTAGAGCAATAAAGAAAGAAAACAGAACATACATTTTCCAATGAAGCAGTGTAAAAAAAAAAGTTAAACCATCTGCTTCCTCTCAAATATACACATACATAGTCATACATGTCAGTCAGCAACAGAAGAAACATATGTAAGGGAACAGACACATTTTAAAAAGAAGATATTACATAATACTGGCATATCAGTTGAAAAGCTTCTATCCATGGCAACCCACAATGGACAAGACTGAATTAAGATCTCTGATAGAAAACTTAAAATAGATGTGTCTTTAAGCCATATAAGTTTCCATAAGCTCAGACTATCATTACAGGGTCAATCCCTCCATGCTGAATCTGGCTATTGCTCATACATAACTGATCACTGACAACCAAAATAATAAATTTAAAAGGGGAACACAGATGATGTATTAGCCAGAGCTTGTTATAATGCACTCTTAGTCTTTCAGTTGCCAGTAAATTTGCAAACAACTTTGAATCAAGGATCAAATATCTTAAGAGAAAATGAAACTCGATCTAAGGAAAGCTGTATATTTATCCATAAAGTGACAATGTACAATATTTGCATCTTCTGTTTCATGGAACGATTATATTTAGATTTTTTTTAAAAAAAGTATTTTACACTTGCTAATGGAACTAGGAAAAGTAGACACAGAATGTCATACACTTATACAAGAGTCAGCAGCAGAAGAAAATATTTAATTCTGCTACCCATCAATTTTTGCCTAATTCCTCAGCAGGCTTTAATTCTTTATCTAGCTGTCTCCAGAACCTTGGGGGGGGGGGGGCTTTGGGAAAGCTTTTTCATGCAAGATTTGTTGTTGTTAGGAAAATCTAACGTTACATTTGTTAACTATTACCTATTTTCTTTCCCTTCATTGCTTTTTTACTTCTGAGTTGCATTATCATAATAAATGTAGTAAAATTTGTGCTAAGATAATGTTATTCTCTACTATGAAAGCAGATAAAAATATACAATCATTTGAATTGTAGCACAATGTTTTATGTACTTCAATATCACCAAAATGGATATTTCAATAGGTGCTTTCTCAATATTTTAAACAAATATAACTTAAAATATACACTAATTTTATCATGGAATCTTGGAGACACAGAAATTTAAACTTTGTTATTAAATGTTAGACTCTTTAAGATCGCAAATCATTTAAACATAGAAACATAGAAACATAGAAGTCTGACGGCAGAAAAAGACCTCATGTCCATCTAGTCTGCCCTTATACTATTTTCTGTATTTTATCTTAGGATGGATATATGTTTATCCCAGGCATGTTTAAGGTCTTAAAAAGTATACATCAATCATCTGCCTTTCTTTACTTAGTAACCATTAATGGGCTGATATTATTTAGCATCCACAAAATATACCATTACATTTTCAGACAAATTTTAAATTATAATGTATACTTTTGGAACAAAGAATCAGTCCCAACAAATACTATACATATGATTGATATAAATGTTATATAAAAGAAAAAATATTAATTCAATCAAGTTTTAAAGCAGTCTGTGCATTATGTTTCTTTAAGAATTTTAAATTGACAAATATCTAAATATTTGTTTCATTTATTTTTGAAAATTATGAATGTGAAAGTGAAAACATTTGTGTATATTATTTCTACATATTATTTCAAGTAGTATCCATGTTATTAAAAATAACTATATAAAATAAGAATTAAACAACAGTAAAGTAAACAAAATAAAATAAAATGCATTGTTTTATATAGTTAAACCTTGACATTTTTAATATAAATATTCCATTTTCTAAACCAGTTTAGACTCACCATTAACAATTTAAAGTTGTACCTTAAAAGTGCACATTGAAGTTAGTACACTTTTTTAATGCATAAACCATCTCTCTCTCTCTCTCTCTCTCTCTCTCTCTCTCTCTCTCTCTCTCTCTCTCTCACACACACACACACACACACACACACACACACTTGGAAAAATATTTCTTGTTGTTAGTAAAATAAATCTTCTAATACAATTCTTGTTTCAAATAAGTTATTGAAACTTACTCAACACTAAAGACCTACTGAAACCACTGCAACTTGCTTTGGAGTAGCTATGTATATGCTTTTGTACATGACAAAATGAAAGTGAAGTACACTTAAATTGCTAACCTGGTTAACTATATGCTAGCAATCTCCATTGGCTTTTTATGAAAAGATTTCACATCAATTCAAGCAGCAGACCTCTATCTGTAATGCCATCCGCAAGCCCAACAAACAGTGAGAAGATGCATCTAAGCAACTGAAGTTCCTTTTCAGCACCTGAGACAGCACTCTAAAATCTGGCTATATTCCCTCCAGTAGCTTCAGCATGCAGTCCACTCTGCTGCCATCCAAAAGCTAACTGCATATGGCACACCCAAGCCAGCCATTACACTTGCTTTTGCTGCATTACAACTTCCCAAATCAAGAAAAGATCTGCCTCAGCAGAGGAAATATAGCATCCAAAACCATCATGGAGGTAGTAGACTAGATTGCAGTCAAGGGACCACCAATAAATCTCAGATTATCTACTGACCTGGTTTTCTTGAGACTCATGCACAAACTTTCCAGTCACTGGAGGAGATACAATGGAGGTGTTTTGCAAAAGCTCTTTATCTAAAGAGCCTTCTTGAACCTGATTTAACCCAATCATTTTTTAAAAAAAGCTATCAAGCTTGGGCTACCAAGACAAAATTCAGAATCGGGTAAAAAAAAAAATCCATCCATTTGAAGGCAACACTTTCTCGTTTCCTGGTGGAAATAACTAGAGGTCTACTCACCATGTTGACTTCAGAGACCATGTCGATACTGGCAATATCTATGTTCATCCCGACATTCACTGGGGGCCCTTAATGAAGAAACAGACGGTGGCGTCATTTTGACATACGGTTGCCTGGCGCCCAGGGGTTTGGGGGGGGGGGTGATTTGGTTTTCCTAGGCAGAACCCCCACCCACCCCCAACCCGTTTTAACTCCCATCCAGAATACCTAAGGGGTGGGGGGTGGGGGTGGGGGAGCCTCCCCAGGGCCTCTCACCTCCAAAATCCGGCCTGAGGCGAATGTCGTAGCCTTTCAACAATTTATCCACAGTTTCTTTCACGAAGGACATGTTCCCCGGATCGTTCACACTGTGGAAGAAGGAGTTTTGAGGGAAAGCGGGCAGGGGCATGAGCGAGGAGAGCCGGGAAGTCGAGGGAGAGAGAGGCGGCCGAGGGGTTGAGGAAAGTGAAGTAACGGGATGGGCCGAGGAGAGAGGCCGGGACAAGGAAAGGCGAGGAAGTGGGGGAAGAAGAAGTCGAAAGGAGGCAGAGGCAAGCGAAGCAGGAGGAGCGAGGAAGGGACAGAGGTTGTGGAAAAGCTCCGGTCAGTTCTTTTTCCTCAGCGAGGCGCAGCCTTTCCTTGCTTCCCCCCTCCCCTCCCCCCCGCCTCCCCGCCTGCCGCCGGTTCCTACCTCTGGGCGCAACAGACCACGGCCAGCAGGACGGGAGCGGAGAAGAAACCGAAGAGCCTGCCTCCCCCAAAGCCCCACATCCCTCCGCTCCCGGCTCCCTTGCCGCCGCCGCCTGCAGCCGCCGCCGCCGCCGCGTGCGGGTTCCGGCTGCCCGAGAGCCGCTGAGGAAGAGGCGGAGGCGGAGAGCAAGCGTCCCCCCTGCCGGTAGCGCCGCGAAGCTCCTGAGGAGAGGCGGAGGAGGGCTTCTGCTCCCTCAGCCCCCTCTCTCTCTCCCCCACCCCACGCGCGAGCGCCTCCGCTCGGACAGGACCCCACCCGGCCTCCTCGCCTCGCCTCAGATTTGCTGGTCAAGGCGCCGGCGAGATGCGGCCGAGGGATTCCGAGGGGTTCCTTCTCCCCTCACCCCCTTCTTTCCCCCCCGGAGAGAGTTCTCCCGGCCGGGGACGGCGTCCATGGATTGCCGCGAAGGCACCCCACGAGCCGTTTCGCCCGGACGCTTCGTCCCACCTCCGCCTCTCTTTCCTCTCCGGCGGGAGTCGCCGCCAGCCCTTCCCCGCCCCCACGGCCCCTCGCCGCCGCCGCTCTGCCGCTTCCACTGAGGCGACGGCGGCAGCTGACGACGAGACCAAACTGGGGGCGCACGCTGGAGCGCGAAGCCGGCGTTAAAAGCGAGCCGCGGCCCTGCAGAGCACAAGCCACAGGTGTTCCTGAGGTGTTGAGAGCGCGGGGCACGAGAGACCCAGACTTATGGGAGGAGTTTGCTCCAGTGGCGCTCACCTCGCGGCCTGGCTAACCCTGGCTGGCTGGGCTGACTCTGAGCAATGCAGGGCAGCTTGTAAGTCCCCCCCCCAAGTTCTTAGTTCAGGGATAGGGGCATCTGCTCCTGCTCTTTCTTTTTTTAAAAAAATTGTGTGTGTGTGTATGTTTCAGAGATTCCTGGAATTTGGACGAGGTCCCACTCTTCATCTTCAGGCTGGTGCCTTTGGCCTTCTGCTAGGGTGAGCAAAGCAAATAGTTTATATTTCCCAATCCCTTCTGTACATATATTGCTATTCAAATATATTTCATTTTACTGCTAATAATAATTCCAAGCCAAGGTCACCAGGAATCTCTGAAACATACATGGGAAGAAACCCGAATATGCCAAGACCTTCATACCTGTATCCATGAAAATCTACGAAAACGCACACACACACACACACACACACACACATACACACACACATATGATGGATCATATTTCTATGCCGCCCTTCTCCTGGAACTTAGGGCGCCTCACAACAAAGAATACAACACATGTAAGAAATCTAATATTTAAATGTACTAAAAATCTCACTACTAAAAACATACAAATCTAATTAAAGTTAATTCTAAAGCCCATGCTGTTTCAGCACCAGAGGAAAAAAAGGTTTGCCATCACTGCCCTACACATTTAAAAAACAGACGCCCACATTCATACTAATTATTCTTCACTCGTTGGCGGATATGAAAAGTTCTTAGTGCCCCCAGGCCACAGAAGTGTGTTTTCAGGGCTTTGTGAAAGACAGGGAGGGTAGGGGCGATACGAATCTGGGGTGTGGGTTTGATTCCAGAGGGCACTGGTATAAATTATGTTTTATCAATGGAATAAAAGACAAAACAGGAAAAAAACCAGAAAAAGCGTACATCCAGCAACAATTAAAATGTGTACAAAAAAGGGTGGGGGTGGTGAATGACCTAAACATTAAATAAGTACAACATAAACAGGGGGGGGGAAATCCAACCTGGCTGGATGCTGAATTTTTTAAAAAAATCAATAAATTCTCCTCCACTTACATAATTGGTCTGCAAATAATTATAAACATGCTCTTTCTAATAAACTAATATCATTTGTGATTTCTTTCCATGTCCCTAATAAATTGGGTCTTAATATCTGGTTCCTTGAGAATTCTTCATTAGTAACATGTGTGCCGTTGTCTTACTTTTTGTGGCTTAACCACTTCAGAAAATGATCCACCATAGATCAGCAATCACTCTTGGTTTCTAAATCAGAGCATTTCCCCCCCCCTCCACCTTCCAGGAATGATGTTCAACATCTGGTCAACATCTGGGGACTTTATTGAGCTGAATCTCTTAAAGATGACCTTGAATACTATTGAATTGCAGCACTTTGACTGCTGCCTAAGGGTAAACTCACTGGAGCACTCTGCACTAGTTGAGAACTTTTAGCTGCCCTGGCAGGTAGGGAAAATGTAGCTTGGTGATCTTACAGCTCCTCTTTATAGGAATGGCTTGGAATTATTATTAGCAGTCAAATGAAATATACTTGAATAGCAATATATGTACAGGAGGGATTGGGAAATATAAACTATTTTATATCCTTTTGAAGCTAAATGAAGAAGAGATTAGATTTTTTTTGTTTCTCTAAGAGTTGAAGCAGCTGAGAGCAGGCCAATTATTCTTTGCATTTTGTCCTTGTATTACTTTGAATGTGATCACAAATTATTTTCCAACTTCTTTTTGGATTTGGGGAAAAGAAATAGCTAGAAGCACAGAAATGTCATATCAACCTAGCAGCAGCAGCCAAATTCTAGGTAAAACCCTGCATACACAGTACACAAACACTTATGTACTTTCTGATTAAGCACTAGCTCTTTTTTCTGCCTTAGTAAACTCTAAATGAATATTTCTTACAATTTCTTATTGCTTATCGTCTCTGACAAAAAATCTGCTCCTCCATGTCCTCATCTTTTATTAACCACCTAATTATTTAGGAAGCTATCTTTTATTGTCTGAGTCTCCTGAAAAGTTTTGAACTTAACTTTTCTTTTGGCACAACATCTGATTTTCAGAGGTAAATTAAAATGAATTGCCAGAGAAGTCTCTTTCATGAATTATGAGTGGAAGGACGCTATCCATAGGAAGTCTATTAAAGTCTCTATGCAGGCTTTCTCCAGAGATCTCCTTACTCTGTAGTAGAAATGGAAAGACACATGATTTTGGAATAAAGCCTTATGGCCTATTTATTTATTTATATGAAGGATTTTTAAGCAATGAAATCTTCTTCATGAAGATTTTTTTTTTAAATGGAGGAACATCCTGAGTGATGGGTTATCATGATTAGAAAAGCAGATCGGGACATATAACTTTGTCTACAAATAAATATGGTTGGAAAATCATGTATCAGAACAAATGTTATAATTGGCAGCATTCTATATTTATTTATTTATTTATTTATTTAAAATATTTATGCAGCTGTACATCTTATATTGAACTCTGGGCAGCTCCCAAAGAGCAGTTAAAGGAATATCGATATACCGTTAATACATGCATATATCTATTAAAACCACAAACATTAAAACCTGGCACCAAAATTAAACTTTCACATATGCAGCCATGAGTAAGTCCTCTGTCAATCTCACCCTATCCCAGTGCCTGAGGGAAAATATAAGTCTCATGCTTTTCAGAAAGGAGAGCCTGGGAAGATAGATTTACACCTTAGTCTAAACATTAGAATCATGAGTATGTTCAGGGCTAGGAGACAGAGAAAAAATGAGCATCCCACTGGATAATTCATGGAATATTCATCAATTCAAAGATAACCTAAAATAAAGCATTTGGCCTCTCAAATACAAAATGCACAAGCATTTCTTTCTCAGTGACAACCCAGACAAAGAACTTATGTGTATGGCTTTAGGCTCAGTTCAGAATTGACTGTCCTGGCTTTATGGAGGCAATCATCCATATATTGTACATCTAGAAAAGTATTAGAAATGGGGCCAGGGCAGGGGTGGGTTCCAACTTACCTTGCTGCCAGTTCACGCCTTCCCATGCCGCATGGGCGCGCCTCAGCACGCGCATGTTCAGTAACAAAAAAATGCATTTTTTAAAAGCCAAAAAACATGGTGACTGCATGCACATTACTGGAACTCAGCTTCTGCACATGCTCAGAAGGGAAAAAAAATAAAAAAAGTTTCAAAAAAAAATATGGTGGCATCCATGGACCGGCACCAAGCAATCTGGTTTGGTGAAGTCATTGTGACATCACCAGCAGGCTACTACCAGTTCTGGCGAACCGGTCCGAACCCACCCCTGGGTCAGGGCATAAAATGATAGGCACTAAAAGGGTAAATAATGAAAACAGGAACGAAAATACATAAAATGTGATGCAGAGAAATGGGAAAAGAAAGTTTTCCACCTTTCAGTAGAAATAGGATCAGAGAATAAAAGCTAAATGGTAAGAGATTCAGGAAACAGTAGGATATATTTTTATACATGCTGCATAAGCACTACTTGTTCTATCACACATTGCAGTGAAAAACTACATCTCATTCTCTCTCTCTCTATTACTCTCTCTCTCTCTGTGTACAGAAGGGTTGCATGAAGAGTTTATGGAAAGCAAATCTATCAATATGTTAGTCATATTTCTTTTTTAAAGGAAAAAAATCTGCACTAAATGTAAGATGCAGCCCAGGTCTCCTTTTTCCTTTATGTACACTCAAATTGTTCTCAAAATTTATAATACATGTTTTCTTAAGTTAAGTATTTTTAAAAGGAAGTATGAGATCATGTTAAAGGGATGCACATAAGCAAGCATTGTGGTTTTGGCTAATGCCCTATATAGACAAATTGCAAGGAAATGTAAGGTGTGAGCAAATCAACACTTAGGTTAAATGTGTAATATCTGTTATATTTATCTAATTAAAATTATTTTACCATTTAGCATTCTTACAAGACGTCTGTTTGCTAGAAATCTGTGTAAGGGAAAATTAATTAATTATGGATATTGGAAATATGCTTCTTTAGATTTATATTTCCTTGTTAACACTTTAGAAATGATACATGCATTAAAAGGTCTTTGGGCAGAAGATGGTATGTTTCAATTGTGTTCAAAACAAGTGAAATGTTAGAAACCAACCATGGCATGGAATCTTACTTTCAAATACACATTAACCTATCCTGATAAACATTGTCAGTAATAAATCAGATCCTATAAACACTGATGTGAAATCAAACACAACTAAATACAATGCAATTACTCTATGTAAAACCATGTAAGACTGCTCATATTTTTATCATGCTGCAAGCTAGAGGAAACCTCCATAACTCTTCCTAGAATATCCATGTTGCATTCTGTCTTAAGTCTTTGTCTTACCTTTTTTTTATATCCCATGAAATAATCTAATGTTTAAAAAAACTTCATTTTTGCATAACTTTAACCCAAAATTAAAAATATTCTGAATTTATATTTATACATTATTTGCAAATGGTGGTGGCCAATATAGCTATCCAGCCTAGATGCTTTTTCTTTAGTAAGGCTAAACCATAGCAAGATTGCATAACTAGTTTTCTAAAGATCTTGAAAATCAGTGATGTTGCTACCTCTATCTTTCATATTTGATTTTTGTTGTTGTTGTTCAGGTTTTAGCTAAATCTTTCTGTTTCAATGGAGTGGATGAATAACTGGTTTCAGGAATGAGGTAGAAAATTTAAATTGTTAATTAAATTTGTAAATATACTACATTAAAATGTTAATCCACCCTTCTAATGCCTACTAATTGTGGCTGAAATCAGTGGGATTCAAAAAAAAATTACTACCAGTTCTGTGGGCATGATTGGTAGACATGGCATGGCTCGGTGGCTGTCCCTTGGTGGGCGTGGCAGGGGAAGGATACTGCAAAATCCCCATTCCCCACCCTCACCTCACTACCTTGCTTTCCAGCTCTGTTCTCCTGTGCAGGGCAATAAAAGAAGATCCAGCGAATCAGGTAGACAGTGAATAGATTGGGAGCAGGATCAGCCAGAGGTGGTATTTGCCGGTTCTCCAAAGTACTCAACATTTCTGCTATTGGTTCTCTAGAACCTGTCAGAACTGGCTGAATACCACCTCTGCCTGCAATACTACAATACTTCATGCATTACAATTATACATCCATACATACATACATACATATGCGTGAAAACTACTGACACACTAATCATGAAATCTCCAGAAGCATAAACCCTACAAACTCAAAATTTGCCACATATGTTCCCCCTGGCTTCTAGATGTTCATTAAAAAATGGTTGTTGTTTTTTAATGACCATCATAGCATGAGTATTTTTTATTTTATTATTAACAAGTTCTGATGCTAAAGAGTTCTACTCTCCCTCCCAACCTATAAAGAAACACAAGCAGAGGAGTTTCAGTTTCACTTTTGCTTTCATTTCATTTCATTTCATTTATTAGATTTGTATGTCGCCCCTCTCTGCAGACTCGGGGCGGCTCACAGCAATAATAAAAAGCAATATACAATGGCAAATCTAATAATTAAAATATCTAAAAACCCTTATTTAAAACCATACACCCACACAAACATACTATGCATAAACTATATAGGCCAGGGGAGATGGCTCATTTCCCCCATGCCTGATGGCAGAGGTGGGTTTTAAGAAGTTTTCGAAAGGCAAGGAGGGTGGGGGCAATCCTAATCTCCGGAGGGAGCTGGTTCCAGAGGGTCGGGACCGCCACAGGGAAGGCTCTCCCCCTGGGTCCCGCCAGATGACATTGTTTAGTCAACGGGACCTGGAGAAGGCCCACTTTGTGGGACCTAACTGGTTGCTGGGATTCGTGCGGCAGAAGGCGGTCCCAGAGATATTCACAGCAGAAAGCAGCTTTACTACAAAACAGTTGAGCTAAGCCACACTAGTCAGGTGAATACCAATGAATGCTGGTAGGCATTCATTCTCAGTTCAGACAAATCTATTCCTTCTATTGTAAATGAAATATAAGAAAAAAATGCAGGAAAAGATTTACAGAGATGATTAGGAAAACACAAGTAAGGGTAGCTGCCTGTTTCTCCTGTAGCCAGTTCTATGTTGCATGCTCCAGAATCAGTTCAACTGACAGCCTGGTCATCCTCCAGCCAGAGATCAAAACCAGGAATGTTGTTTACCAGGAGTTCCTGAGCAATTCATCTGAGGGACAAATGGAAACTCTATGCTATGCAAATAATGTCTTCATCTTTAACAGAAATTTAGCTTACCATCTTTAATAAAGTAATACAGTCCACTTTTTAACTACTCATTAATTTTCAAGGTTTAAGTGTCAATTTATCAAGCCCCATCACATAATTTCATAGTGAAGCATGGGTATCAGTAAGAATTAAAATAGATTAAAGACATTAGCTTAGTAGTGAAAAGATTGGGATTTTTCTATAGTCCTTGATTTAAAATATGAAAGAAAACTACAAGCTTTGTATAAAATAACAAATGCTTTATTTGTTAGAGAAGGTTAGGGAGGGTTAGAGAAAGCAATGGTGAACTGTCCTGTAAAAAATGTCACTAGAATACTTCATGGCAATGACTCAACATGACTCTGATATGAATATAAACAGTGGACTCTTCAGGCTGCATGGTAACCTGCAAGCTACTGGCGAAGAGCAAGGGCTAGTGTTAGTAATCAAAGATTTTATGGTACTGTTGGAGGAAAGATTTCAGGAAACCCAACAATTAATGGTACCCATAATGAAAGACGTTGCCTATGTTGTACCAAATTATATCAAATTGGACACGAAATGTTAGACATTGTGGGTGATTTCAATGCAAAAGTAGACCAAGTAGAAGTTGCAAGAGTAGTAGGCAAGTTTGGACTAAGTAAACGGATTGAAGTTGTTGATTATCTAGTGCAGTTTTTTTCAGACAAATCATCTCAGCATAAAGAACATATGCTTTGTTCAACACAAGCAATGCTTATATACCTGGACAGCACCAAATGGACAACACCAAACTCAGATAGACTTCATTTTATGCCAACAACACTAGAAAAGTTCACTTGCATCTGTTAAGACACTTCCTGGTGATGATTGTACTTCAGACCATCAGCTATTAGTAGCCCAACTGTACAAAGTGAAAAAAGATATTCTCCCCATGTAATGTGAACAATATCTCACCTATGTATGCCATAGAAGTTAAGAATAGCTTTGAAACACAGAATCTAGAAGCAAAATCTCCGAATCAATAGTAGTGAGAGATCCAAGATAACATCATGGAAATTACTGCCAAAAATCAAAGATAACAAACAGGTGTTGCACCATCAATAGTTGACCAGCAAAGGGTGGCCAAAGCCAAAGATAATAAAGATTAAATTTAAAAGCTGAATGCACTTTCCCAACCTGAAATCAGGAAAGACAAAAAATAGGCAGTGGGAGGAGCAGTGTCAACATCTAGAAGAAGCTAACAGGAAAGGACATACTAAGATCATGTTTGCCCTAGTGAAAATGATGTGATTCAGTTTTTCACACAGCAAGTATCTATTAAAGACTGCAATGAGAATGTACTAAGTGATTAAATTAAGAACAGGTGGAAAGAATATACAAAGGGACTCTATAGAAATTTTACTTAACCCGTCAATATGAAAATAATGGTAGCCCAATTAATAAATAACCAAACATCTTGACAAAAGAAGTAGAATGGACCATGAACAAATTGTCAAACTAGAAATCCCCATGTATTGATGGAATACCTATGGAATTACTAAAACCAATGCTAGTTAACATCATCACTACCCTGTGGCAAAAGATATGCTCTTCCTGTCAATGGTCTCAGGACTGGAAAAGATCTGTTTCTATCCCATTAATCTATTCCAAAGAAAGGTGATGCAGAGACTGCTCCAACTATTGCATAATTGCCTTGGTTCCTCATGCAAACAAGATTCTGTTAAACACAATCAAACAGAGACTACAGAATGTTATATATCAAAAGTTTCCTGATGTACAAGCTGGCTTTAGAATGGAGCACAGCACCTGAGATCACATTGCCAATGTTATATTAATTATGGAAAAGGCACACAAATATCAAAAGGATTTATATGTGTATTAATGATTATGGAAAAGATTTTGACTGTGAAGAACACAATAAGCTGTGAGTGGCTTTGTATGATCTTGGTATCCTCTCTTGCTCAGAGTTTTCACTTCACTATACACTGATCAGGAGGCAAAACGTAGAACACTCTGAGGCGACACGGATTGCTTCAGAAAGGGATATATTTTATCACCATTTTTGTTTGATCTTATGCTGAAGTGAAATTAGATCTCAAATAACCTGATGTTGGAATGAAGATTTGGGGAAGAACTATAAATAATTTGATGTATACAAATTGTATACCTCAATGCTATTGGCTGAAAGTACCTGGAAAAAACGATCTGGAAAATCAAAGACAAAAGTGAAAAAAATAGGACTAAGACTTAACATTAGGAAAACAAATATAATGACAACAACTGCAGATGGACATGGAATGTATAAAATCAACAAAGAGAAAATTGAATTAGTTCATCTGCCTTGGATCAAAAATTGTTCATGATGGTAGTTCTACTCCTGAAATCAAGCACAAGATAACCTTAGGCCGCACTGTAATGGTTAATACGAATAAGGTCTGGCAAAGCAGAGATATTGATATAAAGACAAAATGCTGGACAATTAGAGTGATAGTCATCTGGGTAATGATGTACAGCTATAAGAGTTGGACACTAAGAAAGGCTGATTGAAGAAGAACTGTGGTGCTGGTGTAAATTATTGCATATATCATGGATAACCACAACAACCAACAGAAAAGTGCTGAATTATATAAAACCGTATACATCAGTAGAAGCTAAAATCACAAGACTGCATCTGATTTACTTTGGCCATGTTATGCATACAAATTCATTGGAGAAGTCAATTATGCTGGGAACGGTTAGTGGAACAACAAGAAGAAACAACAAAATAATATGCTGGCTTGATAACTGATACAAATATGAATATACAATAACTGAAAGAAACTGTGCTTGACAGGTGTGGAGAGCACTTTCCTATAAAGTCAAGTAGAGTCTGAGACTAATGAATGGTTAAAGCAACATTGTCTCCCTAAATTGAATATCTTGATCATTTAGCTTCAAGTAGATAAATCAGCCAAGTTAAGCAATGATAAACAATCCCAGAATTTTTAAGTTAAATACATTAAAATTCCCCATAAGGCTCAGACAAGCAATTTTTAAAAATACATTATTTGGATTGTACAGTATAGATTATTCATTTTTTGGATTGTGTCTTAATTTGTTTCAATTTCAATAATAATTTGATCTTTTCAGATATAAAAGGGAGATTTTATTATTTATTTTCTGTAATATTCCATACTAGCTGATACCCATGCTTTGCTATGAAACTGTGTGATGGAGATTGATAAATTGACACTTAAAGCTTGAAAATCAATGAGTAGTTAAAAGGGGGGCTATATTATTTTGTTAGAGATAGTAAGCTAAGGTTCTGTTTCCAATGAAAACATTATTTGCAAATTGCTTTAAGGAATATCCTTCTGGGTTCAGTTCCAAGTAGGGAAAAAGATACTGGAAGCATGGGACTGCTGGGAAAGGTGGTTTAATAGTGAACAGCAGGACCACATAGTCTGAGGTTGTGGGGAAAAGGGGGATCACATGCTTCCTAGATGTTGAAGAAGAGAAGAAATGGGCAAGATACTGATGGTTTTATGCCCCCTCTGGAGCTCTGCCTCGGGGCCTCCTGCTCCTGTGCAAGAAATTCACTCTGGTTGGCTGTCAGGATGTCAGGAGCAACTCTGTAGGCTGTTTCGGAATCCAAGTTTGTTTGAGCTTTGCTGGTTTGATGCAATCTTCAACAGGTGCCATGTGGTGAGTTTCTGTTTGCTAGAAGGGTCTGCCTGAAGGGGATAGATCTATTTTATGTAGAATAGATTGGTCCAGGCTATTAATAAAGGTGTGGGGGGGGGTGAGTGAGCTGGGCTCATCCCTTGATGGCACATTGACAAACTAGGAGTGTGTCTTTTTCTGTCTAAAACATGTTTCTCGATTTCTCAGCCAGGGATATTCTATATAATATTCTTCCTTTTTAATATTTCATAAAATATTTTATTCCTCTAGGAGGGGGGTAAGTGCTAACTTCCTAAAATAGCATAGACTTTCAATTCATCTCTTAGATGAATTGCTCAGGAGCTCCCTGTAAAAAACATTCCTGGTTTTGCTGTCTGGCTGGATGATGACCAGGCTTTCAGGTGAACTGATTCTGGAGCATGCCACATAGAACTGGCAATGAGAGAAACAGGCCGTTACCCTTCCTTGTGTTTTCCTAATCACATTTGTAAATCTTTTCCTGTATTTTTTGCCTCTTTTCCCTTTAACTGGTATTACAGTAGAAGGAACAGATTCATCTGAACTGAGGAGGAAAATAAGGGGGGGGATCTGTCTCTGCCTACCAGCATTTATCGGTATTCACCTAGTTAGCTTGGCTTAGCTCAACTGTTCTTTGGTAAAGCTGCTTGCTGCTGTGAAAGCAAAAGTGAAACTGAAACACCTCTGCTTGTGTTTCACATTTGGATCAGGTTTCTTTTTAGGTTGGGAGAGGGAGTAGAACTCCTTAGCATCAGAGCTTGTTAATAATAAAATAGGAAATACTCCAATGGTTATTTTGAAAAAAATCCTTTCTTAGTAAGCAACACAAGTAAGACTAATACCCTGTTGGTAAGATTATTCCAGAGTTCCATAATTTAATAATTCTTGCATACAAATTTCTCATGCCTGCAAATTTAACTAGAATGTATAACAATGTACATCATTCTACCTCAACCAAGATGTGTTTGACTATCCCTCTCATAATTTATAGACAATATGGACAATGACAGTGATGGCTAAAGATGATAACAATTGTATAACAAGACATGGGAGAGGAAACCATACAAGGAAGAATCAATGTCTACTGTACTTACAAATAATTATTTAAATCAAGGGCAAATTGATATCAGGTTGATTCTGCCTCATGATGCAGTAGAAGTGACCAAGGCAGATGGGGATAAGTGTGAATATATCAGTATATTCTACTTCAATGAGAGAAAGGAGTGTGTAGAAATGGCTATACTTGAAGAGATTCATTGTTCAAAATGTCTTTTAAAAAACAAGATAAAATATTTTAAGTAAACATCTGGCGATGTTTCAGTTTAACTATTAAACCTTGGGAGGGGGTCAAACTCTATTTCATTGAGGGCTGCATTAGGGTTGTGTTTTACTTTGGGGAGAGGCAGATGGGTGTGACTAGGGGACATGGCCATCTTGATGTCACCCACGTAAGAGAACCTATGGAGGCCCAAGTGCTCTGCCTGCAAAAACGGGCTCCTGAGCTTCATTTTTGGCTGGGACAGCCTTCCGAGCTCTGTTTTCACTGGCAGAAGCACCAGGGGCTGGTCCTTCACTGTCTGCAGGGCGGCCCCATGAGCCAGATCTCAGCACCCTATGGGTTGGATTCAGGCCTTGAGTTTGACACCCTTGCCTTAAGGTTTAGTAGTTGTGTATTTTATTTTATTTATTTTATTGATTAATTGATTTTGTCCAATACGCAATGAGGGTTTTAGTGGGTATACACATAGTAAAATACATAATGAAGGTTATAGAGGATATACTCATAGTAAAATATATCTAAGAAAGAATAGAGAATAGAAAAGAACAGAGTTGGCCTTCTCCGGGTCCCCTCGACTCAACAATGTTGTCTAGCGGGACCCAGGGGAAGAGCCTTCTCTGTGGCGGTCCCGACTCTGTGGAACCAGCTTCCCCAGAGATTAGGATTGCCCCCACCCTCCTTGCCTTTCATAAATTCCTTAAAACCCACCTCCACCGTCAAGCATGGGGGAATTGAGACATCTCCTCCAGGCCTATATAGTTTATGCATGGTATGTTTGTGTGTATGTCTTGCTTTTTAAATAAGGGGTTTGTAGATATTTTTAAATATTAGATTTGTTGTACATTGTTTTTATTATTGCTGTGAGCTGCCCCGAGTCTATGGAGAGGGGCAGCATACAAATCTAATTAATAATAATAATAATAATAATAATAATAATAATAATAATAATATAAAAAGAAAAGATATAGGAATAAAACATATCAATGAAAGAATAGAAGAAGAGATATAGGAATAGAAGAAAGGTATAGGAGATATAGGAGAGCAATAGGACAGGGGATGGAAGGCACTCCAGTGCACTTGTACTCGCCCCTTACTGACCTCTTAGGAATCTGGATAGGTCAGTTGTGGATAATCTAACGGTAAAGTGTTGGGGGTTTGGGGATGACACTATGGAGTCTCATAATGAGTTCCACGCTTTGACAACTCGGTTACTGAAGTCATATTTTTTACAGTCAAGTTTGGAATGGTTAATATTAAGTTTAAATCTGTTGTGTGCTCTTGTGTTGTGGTTGAAGCTGAAGTAGTCGCTGACAGGCAGGATGTTGCAGCATATGATCTAGTGGGCAATACTTAGATCATGTGTAAGGCGTCTTAGTTCTAAGCTTTCTAGGCCCAGGATTGAAGGTCTAGTCTTGTAGGGTATTCTGTTTCGAGTGGAGGAATGAAGGGTTCTTCTGATGAAGTATCTTTGGACATTTTCAAGGGTGTTAATGTCTGAGATGTGATATGGCTTCCAAACAGATGAGCTGTATTCGAGGATGGGTCTGGCAAAAGTTTTGTAAGCTCTGGTAAGTAGTGAGAGATTGCCAGAGCAGAAGCTACGTAGGATTAGGTTTACAACTCTTGAAGCCTTCTTGACTATGTTGTTGCAGTGGGCTTTGGAACTTAAATCTTTTGTTATTAGTATACTGAGGTCTTTAACTGAGTGGGGGTTATCTGCGATAATTTGATTATTCATTGACAATTGTATTGACAATTTGTGCTCTGGAAGCCAAGAATTCTAGTCCCACTCTGAGCACAAAGCCAGCTGGGTGACCTTGTGCCAAAGGAAGGAGACAAGGGCAACCTACGTCTGATAAAAGTTGCCAAGAAAACTGCTGGGACTTATCCAGGCAGTCTCTGAGAATCAGACAAGATTGAACAGAAAAAGAAAAAAAATCAAATGACAATCTCTGCATAGAAATGAATAGCAATGAAGCTTTAAAATTTCCACTGAAATCAGTGAGGAATTATTCTGTTGAGAAGCAAAGCTTAACTCTTCATTCTCTAGCAACCTTAAAAATTCTCCCAGGATGACAAGGAAGAACTAAAATGGTATCCACTGTTAGCAAAACCTTGTTGTCAAAGCCTATTTTAAAGCCTTGTGCGTTGGAGAAAATTCTCATTTCTGCTGATGTGTAATGAAAGCTTTCTACTGTTCCCCCCTAAGGATAAAGAGTTGGGCATCTAGTTTGGGGAAGGGGGAAAGGCTAAGGACTGTTAAAAAAGTGGGGAGACAGATATATGGCTTTAGAAGAAAGGTAACTGTTAGAATATATGGAAAGAACAATTCTAAAAGCTCTGCAGGCTAGCTAAGCGTATGGTCCAGATAATTTTTCAAGTCTGCCATAATGAGATAAGTAATTGCCAGCATGGCATGCATTTGTACAATTTAGTTATCACGATGGCAGGAACAGATATTGTAAGAGATGAAAGCCACATGCAATCCCCTTAAGTGAGAATCATTTCCACACATTTGTCATTTCTTTTAAGACCTGTGATTCTATTTATATTTAGATCAATCTGAATTTATCAGAAATTGCCTTGTGAATGCTAGTTTTTGAATTATTTTTAAAATGGAATTTATTTAGACAAATATGATAACCATTTATTCCTCTACTCCGAATTCCTAAGAATTCAGATTACTTTTTAGTACTGATCTAGATGCTAAGAGGAGGGAGTATAAATCTACCATGTTAAGAGAACCCCCGACAGACCACTTTAAAAAGTAGATCACAATGTATTTTTTTAACTTATGGTAAATATGATATACCATGAGACTTTCAAAGCAAAATTATGTGTGAGAGTCAGTACTGCAGTTGACAATTTGCCCCAACTTTGTCAGCTCTTTTTTGCAGTAATGTTCACCAGGATTAAATCTGTATTTCATTATTTCACATCTTTGAATATTTATTTGATTCTGTTGTTTATGCTTATTGATGAGCATTGTGTTTGCTTCTCAGATCTTCAAAATTAATCAGTTACATAATTGTCACTGATTATCTTATGATTATGCACATGAAATTTTACACTGCAGGCTACCTATTGAATACATGATAAGAAGGTCAAACAATGTGGCATAAATACATAGAATACTACATGGAATATTCCTGCAGAACAGTGTTTGAATATGCAGTTTGTGGCACAAATAAAAGACATATGCAATTAGAAACAAAACTTCATCTTGTTATATAAGAAAGAGGGGGGGAGATGATAGATTTTAATTCTTTTGGTGTCCTACAAGCTATATGTAATAAACTGCAGCTGAATAAATAGCCAATAAACCTATTTGTCCTTATTAGTCAGGGAGAAACCTTCAGAAAAGAAAATGTCAGCTTCTATGAATAGCCATACATATGGATTACTTTTTTAAAAATGCATCATTTTCAGTACTAAGCAAGGAACAATATGTACTGGCATGCTTTTTCTTTCCTTGATGTATTAAACACATTTTTATTTTGAAGTGAAAAAGAGTGGCAGAAAGGTGGGTGAGGAAAAGGATAGGCTTGGCCCCTTTTTCTCTATGTTCTATCCAGAGCTATTATCAGGGTTTTCTTTTATGAGGCAAAACAATATGCTCATGGAGAATAGGCAGCTGATACTTTAAGCAAAAAGCTGCTGGAGATGAAGATGAAGATGAAATGGAAAATACAGCTTTTTTCAGCTCTCCTGAAGGAACATCTGCATTAGGCTCCTTGTATGTCTAAAATGTACAGAGCAATTCATCACATAACAACACAAGCACAACAACACAAGAGCACACAACAGATTTAAACTTAATATTAACCGCTCCAAACTTGACTGTAAAAAATATGACTTCAGTAACCGAGTTGTCGAAGCGTAGAACTCATTACTGGACTCCATAGTGTCATCCCCAAATCCCCAACATTTTACCCTTAGATTGTTTACGGGTGACCTATCCAGATTCCTAAGAGGTGAGTAAGTGGCGAGTACAAGTACACTAGAGTGCCTTCCATCCCCTGTCCTATTGCTCTCCTATATCTCTTATACCTTTCTTCTATTCCTATATCTCTTCTTCTATTCTTTCATTGATATGTTCTATTACTATACTGTATGTTCTTTTCTATTATTTCTTAGATATATTTTACTATGAGTATCTCCTCTATAACCTTCATCAGGTATTTTACTATGTGTATATATATATATATACCCACTAAATCTCTCATTGTGTATTGGACTAAGTAAGTAAGTAAGTAAGTAAGTAAGTAAGTAAGTAAGTAAGTAAGTAAGTAAGTAAGTAAGTAAGTAAGTAAATAAATAAATAAATAAATAAATAAAGCCACTGTATTATTTTAAGAACTGATTTCCAGTTCCTATATGCTTCAACACCTCAGGACACTCAAGTCTGCTCAGCAACCTCCCTGATTGGCTAGAATGGGAGCTGCTGGAAAGCGGGAGTTTAGAGACTCCCTATTGGCTGTCATGTCTGATAGCCACCTATAAAAGAGCTGTCAGCCGCGGCAGGAGTTCCTGACTGGTTACTGAGCTGTTTCACGTTATGATTGCTGTTGCCTTCTGTTAGGCTTAATAAAGGCTTTGTTCTGGTTATGATCTGGCTCACCTCAGTTATTGTGCCCTCATCTCATGGATTTAATACTGGCGATGAGGGTGAGATGCTGAGGTGCGAGTAATCAGAGCCCTCAAACTGAGCTTGAAGCCACTCAAGCTGTCTGTCAGAAAGGCAAATTACCTCAGTCCATCCTTCTCGAGATAGCGAGCAACAGCACTAATCTAACCTGGATGACTCATTCATGGAACAACTGTTGTGTGGTATGAGGGACATCCGCTTACAGTGCCACCTGCTAACCCACACAGAGTTAAGCCTCAAAGTAGCATTGGACAAAACTAGAGCCTCTGAGATGTCAAATAACTCCACCACCGAGATTCAAAAATTCCAGCCATTAGCAGCCCCTGTCAGCCATTTCACAGCTGCCCGCTATGAAGAAACAGACCCACATGAAGCCGAAGAGAGCAAAGATGAAGTTAGAGCAATGCCTCAAAAGAAATGGCCCCTGCTATGGAAAGACTCTATGCTGCCATGCCTTAGCTGTGGAGAGCCGCACCCCTGCACCTTTTGCCATTTTAAAACAGCTACTTGCAGATGCTGTGGTAAATTGGGCCATCTAATCAGAGTTTGCCGCACCAACCTACTAGCCTCTGCCCATTCAGCTCCCTGGCACCCATTAGGGAAACCATCCAAGCCCAGAGATGACAGCTTTGCTGTCAGGAGAAACTTTGAAGCATCTGTGGAGGATGTCTGCCTAGCCTCCGGGGGAAGCAAGAAGAAGATTCACCTGTCTGTCAAAATCAAGGGAACCCTCTGCAATATGGAGGTTGACATGGGGTCTTTTTAAAGCACAGTCTCCTGAGATACCTTAAAGCAGTTAGTGCCCACCCTTTTTGCAAACCTCCTTAACTTCCTGCAATACAACAACAACAACAACAACAACAACAATAATATAATAATAATAATTTATTACATTTGTATGCCGCCCCTCTTCAAGACTAAGGGATTACCACAGATATAATATTGTCAACCTGGGGTAAGGCAATTCCTGGGGAAAAAGGTCCCTTCACAGGCTGCCTCTCTATCATTGTCTCAAGTATAAGATGCACCCAGGTTTTCATCCTCTTTTGGGGGTAAAAAGGTGCGTCTTATACTCCAAAAAATACAGTAATTAATTAGACTAAGTTACACATGGAAATCTTTAATAGAGTAATTCAGGATTTTAGTTAGCTATGAATTAGCATCTGTCATACCCCTTCCATAAAACATAATAAGTCAAATAAGTTTTTATGGAACCTAATATTTTGATTAAGACAAACATGAGTACTATGAGTTGAGTCCCAATAATTGCTCACAAATATTTTTTGAGTTATTAAAGGAGTTTTTCATCATCATCATCATCATCATCATCATCATCATCATAAATAATAATAACAATGATAATTTGATAATTTGATAATTTGATAATTTGGTAATTTGATAATTTGATAATTTGATAATTTGATAATATTATTTGTAAATAAAATATGAAAATATTTGCAAAAACAGAGAAATCCTATAGAATGTAAAATATATTCCTGTAGGGGAAGAAGATGCACCTAGGGATGGAGACAAGTGAGGAATCAGTAGGGAGTAATTATGTTCCCATAAACAATCCAAGTCCAACTCCTCCACTTGAATTCCAGTTGACTCTTATCTAGCTCCTATATTGCTGATCATTAGTTGTCTAGATTCTTGTATATAGGCATGAGCAATAAATCTTTTTAACTGAAAGTTAATTTGCTTTCCTGGTTTTATGGTGGCTTATTTTTCTTCCAAAATCATTCAGGTTCACTATTAGATTGTATGTACAGAGCAGCTCACATTTATGGAGTCATCTAAGATTATGCAAGTAGCAGCATAAATTTGAAAAGCCTTATAGAAATAACTACATGTAAGAAATAGTTTTTAATACTCACCTTGCCCCAAACATTTATGGAGTCATCTAAGATTATGCAAGTAGCAGCATAAATTTGAAAAGCCTTATAGAAATCACTACAGATAAGAAATAGTTTTTAATACTCACCTTGCCCCATAGATTGCATATAACTTTTTGTTCTCCTCAGCAGCATTCCTAAAAATAAGAAAAAGTATATATTTAATCCATATTATCCACATATTGTATATTACTTTTTTCTTGTTTCACTTGTCACTTATTTTCCCCGGTAGAGTAAGGGAATAAAACCAAAGAAATGTTTCTGCATACAACAGTGTATGATTCTGAAATGATTGTATTAGAAACTGGGTGATGTTGGTTTCAGGCAAGCCTTCCATAATTATTAAACAAATGATAGTCTATTAATTGTTTAGCTATTTCTTTTTTAACTAGTTTACACTGTATTCTTTGTTACTTGGCTACACCGTTGAGCTAAAGCTATAGAAAAATAGTTCTATGAATGAATGTATTATTGTTATTATTGTTCAACCAAACTGATCCACAGTAAGATGAAAGGCTCTTCAATGAAGGTTATGGACTATAATCTAGCAAGCTGTAAGGGAGAGGCTTTCAACATTGAATCAGAATGCCTGGAACAACATGATTAGCCCAAAGTGATCCAGTTATTAGCCTTCAATGCCTAAAAGGGGACTAGAATATGAGTTTGCTCTCTCAGTGACATATTTGTGTGTGTGTATAAATATACACATACAGATAGGATATACAAAAGGTTAGACGCCATAGACAATTTATTATATAAATACATTGTTTAGATCGGTCACCATTTTCTTCTAAGCATATTTCTCTGAAAAAAATATTAATGCATTTAATAAAATGTTCTGGTTGGCCTATAAGGCCTGACTTTTCATACAGTCTGTATTACAGGTAAAATTATCTGCATAGTTACATTGAAAGCAAAAAATAAAATGAGAAGCATAGTTCTGTTTATACTGCAAAACAACTTTATAAATAGCTTCAGCTTTTTTTAATATACACAGGTGATTCCTTAAATCATCATCACTAATCTTTAAGACAACAACTTTACCATCTGGAGAAAATTAAAAATACACAGGCTCCCTTTGTGCACATAATATTAGTTCATAGTTTCATGTGATATGTTGTCCATAATGCACCATTTCTGGCAAATACCTTAGTTTCTTTAAACTGATATTAAAATCTTAAGACTTTTCAAGAGGATCAGCTCATATAATAGTGAAAACAAATAGATAACGTATAACCCTTGAAACATTGGCACTGTTTGAATTATTCCTATATAAGCTTAAATCATAAAATGGTTTTGCTTTAATACAAACTTACATATTTCCCTCTCTATAGACAAAATATGCTTAATGGTGACGGAATGGTTAGAATGCAGTACTGCAGGTTACTTCTGCTGACTGCTGGTTACCAGAGGTTTATCTCTTCTATTCTTACTGGCTCAAGGTTGACTCAGCCTTTCATTCTTCCAAGGTCAGTAAAATAATGACCCAGATTGTTGGAGGCAATATGCTGACTCTGTAAACCCCTTACAGAAGACTGTAAAGCACTGTGAAGCTGTATATACTGTAAGTCTAAGTTCTATTGACGGGAGGTCCTAAAATACTTTTATTTGTTATTCAGCAAGCATTCAAATTTAAGTAATTAGATATGATTATAATATTGTAAGATTCATTGTTGTTTTATTGCATTTCAATTTTTCTACTCTCATAAACATGGCAGTAAAACTGTCTGACACGTTATCACCAAACCATTGGTATGATATGCTTGGAAGCAAACTTGCAAATTTAAAAAAAAAAATCTCAGTTTCCAATAAGTTAAAACACTCCCTGAGGAATTCAGGAGATTTTGGCAGTTTAAATGAGTAGAAAGATTTATTGAAAGCTTAACCTCTCTACAAGAATCTGAAGTATTAACGGTCAAGGGAAATTAGCAGGAGTTAAAATGGAAGTCATGACAGGTTGGAATTAGATTTCTTGTGGGTGCAAAGGGATTTGCATTTGACCCCTTCTTGGGCTCATCCTGGTCAACTTCTACATGCATTTTTGTTTAGAAATGGAATAAAAAAAGATTACATAATCATAATTGACTGAAAACATTGTCTGGATGAAAGCATAGTCATTTTAAAAGAAAGGAAAAGTATGGCTTAGAAACATAGAAACATAGAAGACCGACGGCAGAAAAAGACCTCATGGTCCATCTAGTCTGCCCTTATACTATTTTCTGTATTTTATCTTAGGATGGATATATGTTTATCCCAGGTATGTTTAAATTCAGTTACTGTGGATTTATCTACCACGTCTGCTGCAAGTATGTTCCAAGGATCTACTACTCTTTCAGTAAAATAATATTTTCTCATGTTGCTTTTGATCTTTCCCCCAACTAACTTCAGATTGTGTCCCCTTGTTCTTGTGTTCACTTTCCTATTAAAAACACTTCCCTCCTGGACCTTATTTAACCCTTTAACATATTTAAATGTTTCGATCATGTCCCCCCTTTTCCTTCTGTCCTCCAGACTATACAGTTCATTAAGTCTTTCCTGATACGTTTTATGCTTAAGACCTTCCACCAGCTTTAAAATTTAAGTAGCGGCATGTTTTAGTTTGTTATGGCCAAGTCTTTCCAATGTGCAAACATTTTAGTCTGGATTCTCAAAATTAGAATAGGGATAATTGTTGGTTAATAGTTCACCATGCAGATGAATTTTCAGGTACAAATACTTTCTTTCATTTGTATTGTCTGGCCTTCTAAAATGTAAAAGGCATTAAAAGATCATTAGCAAAATAATCCATAGAAATTATTTTTGAAATATCGGAAATAAACATAGTTTACATATACAGTACTATACTATATGTGAACTCGATACTAAATATTCCATAAATCAGCCTCAGATATTTTCATCATATTGGCAAGTGTAATTTAAGTAGTAATAAGAATAATTGATAGAATCAGACACAAAACATGTCTTCGGTTCACAAAACTATACATTCCGGATTATCACTCTGCATTAAAAAAATTAAAAAATATAAGCATAGAAGATAAAGAAGTAAGCTCGGGTTTTTGACTGCTATGTAAGTAGATGTGCATTTTTGGAAGACAAAGGATTGTAATTGTCATTATGACTGCTTGTTCTTTAAAAATTGCTACTATAGCATTATTAACAGCACCAGATGGAATATGATTGATAACTGGTATTGCTATGTGTCTGAATAGAAGCCAGAGGGCATAAACCAATATGAACTACACACAGCAACACAAAGACTGTACTAGAAAACTGTATCACAACATTTTCCCCAATCTAATGGGTTCAAATGGTGAACCAGAAGCAAATGTTGCTGCATTCTAAGTTCAATAAGGGTGTTTGGTTATGTATTCATAAATGAGTGTAGCTTGAGGTACTTTTTCATGGCTAAGTGGACTTCAGCTCTTTAAAATGCATTTCTTCTGGGAACTACTAAAAGTCTCAGACCATAGCTGTGGGGTGTATGCTTTGTGTATGTAGCACTTATTTAAACATTAAAAAGTTTGACTCTTGAGATCCTTCAGCTTAATACAGTGTCAATAATAACATTATTTATTTCCTCATTCCAACTAGTTAAGACTAAATATTGGAACAGAGAAAAATAGCAGAGTGAACCTAAGTGCTTTTGGCACCATGGAAGCAAATAAGAAAATATTGTTGGAAAAGCCATTCAGTTAAATCTAAAGGGTTTTATATTTTATTGTTTCTAATACATGCTAGCGGGGATTTATGAGTTGTTGTATAATACTTCTGGGTTGGATTTATGAATAAATTCTTGCCATGAATGAATGATTGAACAAGAGTATTTAAATGGCAGAAATATAATGCAACCAGCATTATGGGGCAGTAAATATAGTGGGCCTACAACCAGCAGTGGGCTATAAGCTGGAATGCTAAATTGCACTCGCCGCCACAGCCGTAAGTGCTTGCGAGGCAAGCGCAATTTTGCTTCTGCACCTATGGAGGTAGCAAAATCGTGCACGGAGCTACAGGTGCACCTGTATTTCAGCGAGGTTTTTTTGCTTCCGCGCATGCTGAAACACCTGCAGCTCCGAGTGCGATTTTGTTACCTCCACAGGTGCAGAAGCAAAATCGCATGGGCCACCCAAGCACTTACGAGCCGCTGCAGTGAGCGCAATTTAGCATTCTAGCTCTTAGCCACCACTGCCTACAACCAAGCAAACCCACATTGATGTCTACCTTCAAGCATGGAAACTCATTGGATGAATGGACCAGTCACTATATTTCAGCCCAACTTACTCCCAGAGTTGTTGTTTGAGGGGAAGGAATGGATGAACTGCTATGTGCTCCTAGAGGAAAGGAAGGATATAAGTCTAATATATAGTAAATAAAACAAAAATGGATGCATATGGATATTCAGAATCAACATTATACTCTTCCATCTTCTGTAACTAATAGTACAAGACTTTGGAGAATCTTATTTAAGACAAAATGAATGAAAGAAGACTGACACTTCTTTCTGGAAATCATTCTTTGTAGTCAGAGGTAGATGGTTTACAATACAGACAACCAGCTTTGGCCCACATGCTTGGAGTTCCTCCTTTCAGACTCCTTCAGAAGGCCCACACCTCTGTTACCATAGAACAGAGATGGGAAACCAGGGTCCCTTTATGACTTCTGAACTTCAACTCCCAGAATTCCTGAGCCAACAGGAAGTTGAAGTCCACGAGTCATAAAATGGCCATTGTTCCCACCCCTACCATAGAAGGATTTACATTTCTATGACATAAAGATTAGTGAGTCTGTGTGATGGAAATTATCAATGCTTTGGCTAATAGAAAAAGATGAAACAGAACTGCTAAACACATAAGGATAATCCTGATTATATTGGGAACCAATTATATACAAAAAATATCAAGAAGAAGAAAAAAGCAAAGATAATTATTGCTCTTAGCAAGAACACTTGAAGATGACACCTGATTTCTCAATATATGTCAGTTTCCAGAATTGAACTTATTCCCAGAACTGGGGAAAATACCATTAGTAAGACAATAGCATATAGTATTCATCTCATAGACAAGATTTATAAATGGGTGAATTAATCCCTTGGGATACCAAAAATGCTTTTTTGCAGAAACAAAAGATAAAAGATACCTTAAGAAGTGAAGAAGAGCCCTGAAACAGCTTGCATGCAACCGCATCTTCAGAGAAACTCATACATTTTTTTAAAAAAAAT
This sequence comes from Erythrolamprus reginae, assembly GCF_031021105.1. Lineage (NCBI taxonomy): Eukaryota > Metazoa > Chordata > Lepidosauria > Squamata > Dipsadidae > Erythrolamprus > Erythrolamprus reginae. Next base: position 95,252,281 of record NC_091953.1, on the reverse strand, counting down.
GACATAAAGGTATTCAATGCAAATTAGCAATTGCATTTTTCCTGAGCACATTTAGAGATTTAGTAGAAGAATCATAGATGTTATGCTGTAGCTGCTATTAGTTGTCTTTGTTTCATTTCCCCATTTTTCCCTATTGTTTGTTTGTCTGTTTGTTTGTTATGGGCCATGGCGATGCAGTAGTTGGAGTGCAGTATACTGAGGGCTACTTCTACCTGATGGCTGCCTGCAATTTGGCAGTTCAAATCTCACCAGGTTCAAAATTGAGTCAGCCTTTCATCCTTCTGAGGTTGGTAAAATTGGGACTCAAATTGCTGGGGGCAATATGCTGACTCTGTAAACTGCATAGAGAGGGCTGTAAAGCACTGTAAAGCAGTATACAAGCCTAAGTGCTATTGCTATTTATTTATTTATTTGTTTGTTTATTTAATCTCAATTATTTTTATAAATAACTCAAGGTAATGAACATATCTTATATTGATTCTTCTTCCTATTTTCTTCATAACAGCCCTTTAAGTTGGGTTGGGATGAGGGATAATGACTGACCCAATGTCACCCAATCAGCTTTCATAGTGATACCTTGTCTTACAAATCCCTCGTCATACGAACTTTTCCAGATACAAACCCAGGATTTAAGATTGTTTTGCCTCTTCTTCCAAACTATTTTCATCATATGAACCCGCCGCCGCCGCCGCTGGGATGCCCCCGCCTCCAGAATTCCATTGCCAGCCGAAACGTCCATTTTCATGCTGGTAGGATTCCCCTGAGGCTCCCCTCCATGGGAAATCCCACCTCCGGATTTTGCGATGCTGCAGGGGAATCCCACCAGTGCAAAAACAGGCGCTTCAGCTGGCAACGGAAGTCCAGAGGTGCTGCAATTTCGCTGAGGCTTCCCTCCCTGGGAAACCCCACCTCCGGACTTCTGTTGCCAGCGAAGCACCCATTTTTGCAATGCTAGGATTCCCCTGCTGAGATTCCCCTGCAGCATCGCAAAATCTAGAAGTGGGTTTTCCCATGGAAGGAAGCCTCAGGGGAATCCCACCAGCGTGAAAACGGGCGCTTCGGCTGGCAAAAGGGGTGAATTTTGGGCTTGCGCGCATTCATCACTTTTCCATTGATTCCTCTGGGAAATATTGTTTTGTCTTATGAACTTTTCACCTTACGAACCTCGTCATGGAACCAATTAAGTTCATAAGACAAGGTATCACTGTATATGATTCACACCAAACCTATTATACCTGTCTTTAAATCATGCCCTCCTTTTTTTCCCCAGAGAGAGAATTATTAGAGAAAAGGGGGATAAGCAACCTAAAATGCAGCAGGTGCAAGTGGAATCAGGAAGAGATATCCATAGAATGAACTGTCTGCAGTACTTGTAAAAAGCAGACTAAAAGCCAGCCACAAAGTTTGACCAAAGTGCTGGAATTCCAGATGGTTTGGGCAAGAGTTATTTTGCCTCCTTTTCATTCTCTTCTCTAAACTAAGAACAACCCTAAAAGTGAAAGTAGTTGTGTAATAGCCTGAGCTTTCCAAAGTAGTAATAATGAACACCTGTGCTGCCATGTCCCACCAATAATCACTCCTCTGTGGTTTAAATTGACTTTATAACATCCTCCGTGGACAGCCGGCCATCTGCTTTTGCATGAACAAAGTTTTCCAGCACTTTAGATCTGATATGTATGCTAACAAGAGGCTATTTGACACCAGTTTTTCAAATATACAACTGTTTCATGTTGTTAACTCTAATAATTAGTAACTTTCGTATAGGCAATTTTCCCAGCCTTACCTGAGAATCTGGAAATGATCCTGCCTGAGAAATGTAACTTGAACAGACATAGTATTGTAGCAACATGACTACATATATTTAAAGAAGTAATTCCTAAGCAAATTAAGATTGTTCCCATTAGGGCTACATCAGATATTTATTTGAATTTGCAGTTTGGAATTTGAAACCTAAAATAGATTCTTTTTCCATTATATATTGTATTTTTGGCTATATGCATGACTTAGAAAAACATACAGTATTCTCTTATGCCAATGTGCTGTACTTGCCCCTATTTTTCTAATAATGTTATTTCATATAGCACACAGAATCAAGCAAACGAGAGAGACATAAGGAGTAGATACTGTTTCTAGTTAATAGTATTATGGTATCTTGTAATAATTCTGATCCTTTTACTCCATGGGGAAACAAAAAGCAAGCAGTCCAAATGACTAAAAAAGCAGATTTATTAGTACAAAAATATTAATTATGCTATGATGGGTTAACTGCTGATAATGTTAGGGACAGAAAAAGTTTACTTTATCAGAAGCATTAAACAATCTATATTATATACTGGGTAATGTAGAAAAGATTCTCAATCCATATTTAAGATGCCATTAGATAACAAATTTGTTCTTTAATTTTGTACATTAATGAAATAGATTTTAATATAAACATTTCAATATTCTGGTATATTTTCAATGCTCCAATGTAGTTCTTATTGGACATACAGCTTTGTTCAAAGGAAGTAACAGAGGAATTCAAAAATCTTTTTTGTTTCATGCACTTACTGTTCTTACTACCAGTCCTCTGTAATTAAACTGCATGCAAAAATTAATTAGAAGTTAAATAGTGTGTACATTTTGCTCTGAAAAGTACTCAGGTTTAACACTATATTAAATATTTTATACTGCATTCATCCTTTTGAAAAGCTAATACTTTTTATAAATAATGACTCCCTTTTAAATTGTTTCCTTTTATTAACTTTTCATAAATCCTGTACATCCATGTACTAATATTAAATGTTGACACAGCATTTGCTATACAAGCACTGACTCCACTTATCACATTGCTGCTTATAATTCTGCATTTTATTCCCACACTAGAAGCCAGATGAAAGCCCACAAGAACACCAGTACAAGCTATCTTTCCATTTAAGTTTCTCAGCAATTCATGTCAAGAGAAGCACCTGGTGAGAAAATGTAATCCCAGAGTGATTGTGCCCACACAAAACAAAATTGCAGACTTTCCCCCCCCAGTTTTTGAAATCTATTGTTAATGCTTTGTACGTATTTCTGTGACATGGACATTTTACAGTACAACTCCTCACAGATAAAAATGTCATTCCATTTTATTTTAAAGTTACAACCTAATATCTGTAGCTCGGCGTGGAACTGTGGATTCCTTGGTGCTCTTTGAGCTTGGCTGTTTGCGCTACCTTGGTTAGGTAATGTTTCATTACCCAACTAGGTAACATCATCAATTAAGTGTGGGGTTTGTTCCCTGTTATTTGCAGTAGCTTGCCCTGTCAGTTTTCATAGGGTTGTCCTTTCTCCTTGGTATTTCCTTTATTATTGTTTTCTATCTCATTGTCTGGTATTAATCCCTGTTTATCTGAGTTTTGGTCTTTGTAAAGGATACATTTTTATCTTTTTGCTTTTCTCCTCAGGTTTTTTTGGTCTCTTTTGAATGGTATGTAAATGTGTTTATCTCTATGCCTATTAAAGGCTGATTTGTCTGCCACTTCCAGGAATTTCCTAGCATTTTTTGAATTTGGCTTGGCTTAAGATGTGAACAGTTTCCCTTATGAAATTGTGGTGAGTCTCTTCATGTATGGTGAAATGAAAGA